>NC_139958.1:41778907-41791407 GCF_963454915.1 Gymnoscopelus microlampas
ATAAACATAACAATTATAAGAATTCAAGTAAAATTCAGAAAGATCTGGCCGAATTAAATCTCAACTGCTCTGTTTATTATGCGCGATTGCGCATGGAAATAAATTACAGAAAATAAGAAAATAAATTATAATAAATTTCATGACTGATACCAAATGAAAATATAAACTTTACAGATCATATAAACATTAAAATTATAAGAATTCAAGTAAAATTGAGAAAGATCTGGCCAAATGAAATCTCAACTGCTCTGTTTATTATGCGGGGGGAACTCGAGTGACTCGAGTCCAATTGTCTGCCTGTTACTGAACACTGTATTGCAGAGAGTGCAACTCTATCAGAGTATAAAGCTATTTAACACTCATTTAAAGGAAAGAAAAAGCACCTCCCATTAATATGTAGCCTACATTTTTGTGTTGCTTGTGTGACACAAAACAACTCAACAACAACTCTCAACTTTGATCTATCATTGTAGCTCAACAACACCATGATGAAAAATGCTTCTTTGTGTAGAACTCACCAGCGTATTCACTGGTCTGAACTTGGTGTCCATGGTAACCACTCTGAATTTCACTGCAGTAAAATGAGATTAGAGATTTGAAATGAGAAGCTCATCTATTACACATGGAAGAAGATGAATACAGCGTGGATGACTGGAACTGGGCTCTGCTGTTGCCGGTTCGAATCCCAGGACGGGCAGGAAAAATCTGGGTGGGGAAGGGAATGGTCACCACTCACCCCTCCCCCCGACACTGCTGAAGTGACCTTGAGCAAGGCACTGATCGGCTCCATTGGAGCAGTTGGGGGTTCGAACCCCCAACTGCTCCAATGGAGCCGCTCAGTGGCCAACCGTATAAGACTGGGTTTTAATGTGTGTGTGTGTGTGTGTGTGTGTGTATGTATGTCTGTATGTATGTGCAGAGCGTTGCTGGAAATGAACACAAATAAAAATACATTTAAAAAAGGCCCGTAAGTCTCGTCTCATTACCCGGGGCGATGGGGCTTTTGCGGTTCGGGCACCCATGCAGTCTCTGGTATGCCCTGTCTGTGGATCTAAGGCTACAGCCAAATCCGTGTATTCTTTTTAATCATTTCTGATTGTTTATTTTCTGTTATCCTTGTTTTAATTAATGTTATCTTGCCCATTGGTTGTATTGCTGTTTTAATTCTTATGGTTATCATGCTGCTCTTTTACCTTTTTCTGGATTTAAAAAAAATGTCACATTTCTGAGCCAATAATCCAATATTTGACTGATTGACGTTAGCAGGAAACTAATCTTAACAAGAGCAAAACCATATTTAAAACATTTTCTTTGAACCTGGATCATATACGCTCATCAATGATTACACTGTGTGAGTTGTTTTGGAGTTTATATTATTCTTTTAGTGTTGCATTGGTCTCCTACAGCAGCGGACACCGCAAATATTGAACTATTGGCACATTTTTGGGGGTGACGTATTCCTTTAACTGACTGATATCATTCCTTTCAAACTTTGAAGATGGTTTATGCATTTCTATTCTTTAATCTCTTTCAAATCCAACTAAATCATACACAATCTGTATGGTGATGGTTGAATGTTATATTGCAGATGTCACACTATCAAACACAGGGTTACCCGTTTGTCCTGGGAGGTATAATGGTTTATCTGTTTGGATGAATGTCATGGGTTCGTAGGGTTTGAACATGATTTTCCTTTCTTCCATGGTTTGGAATGTTGGACCTTGGACCACCACCTGAAGGCTCTGCACTTCACTCGACTTCACTGCTGGTGCCTACGATGGACACAGAAGTTAACATGATGAGGATTGACAATCTCTTAAATAATTCATACATAGGTCATTATTGTTATTGTCCAAAACTAAAATGACAAAAAAAACATAATTTATATACATACATTAATTCATCCGACCTTTTTCTGCGTCTATACGTCTATTAATACAAGGTCTTCCTCAGTGCCTAAATCTGGGAACAAATGTCTTAAAGGAGTAGTAAAAAATTACTTATTTTCTATTAATTACACACCCCATGAATTCATGGAGATTTTCTTTTTTTTGGCGCACTCTTTTTTGGCAATAATTTGAGCGAACAACTTCTTTAACAAGAAATATATTCACCGGTGTGTTCGTAAGGGGGTCTACTAACACATTTCAAATACATAAAAATTCATCCCCCCTGCATGGGGGAACCCTTGACAGCTGCTGAGAATCGGGGTAACAGCAAATATTGAAAATGTGTAATTCCGCCTTAAAGGACAACTACACCCATTTTCAACCTATCTTCATATAATTTGTCCTCACTAATGCTGATGATACAATGGTACAATTGTTTTATACTCGGTCTGTGTCTCAGAGGAGGGCTGTGGACACTTCAGAAACTTGCCTATAGTGATATCATCATTGGGTGTTTTTTTTTTTACAAGAGTGAGAAAAAGGACTTCCATTATAGCATGCTAACTTTCCAGGAATAGAAAGCCTGCAGTTTCTATTAGCTTGGATTCCCCATTGATGATGTCACTGGTAGGCAGGTTTCTGAACTGTCCAAACCACTCCTCTGAGACACAGACCAAGTAGACAAAAATGGTACCATATTATACTGAGCATTAGTGAGGACCATTTATGATGATAGGTTGAAAATGGGTGAAGTGGTCCTTTAAGTAGCTTGTGAGGGGATATTAACAAAGGGTTTTCCGTGATTCTGAATCGATTGCAAGTATTTTGTTTGGCACCACAACCATTTGGCAGAAAAAGGGTCATGGCCACTTTTCCAGCTCGTTGCGAATACATTTTTATGTGTGAAAATAAATATTCCTGGGTGCATATTAAAAAGCAGCTTCATTAGTTTATTTAAATTTCCCATACTGTATATGAGATACTGCTCCACAATGTCAAATGCCTCAGGATTTCCCTCTGCTTGCAATGAGGGAAACAGGGCGCATGCACACGCTGCGACCGGCAGCGAGAGATATGTTTAATGTATGAAATATGTTATGCTAACTCTTGCTGTAAACCTATTTGTCCTTTTGGGACATTAATAAAGTTGAACCTTGAACCTTGAACCTTGATTCAGAGGTCGCCTGCCAGGACTGGTACGTCCGAAGGCTCCCGGAGTGGATGTGCGTAGCAGGGGAGTCTAGTCTAAGGTTGCGGGTACCCCAACTTTCAGCAGCTGTCATGGGGTCACTACAGGCGAGTTGAATTTCAACCTTTTTGAAATGTTTTTGTAGGCACCTTTACAAACACATTTACAAAGATATTTCCTGGTAAGCAATTTGTTCCCGGATTTGACAGATATTTCCAGCCAACCGCACTCGGCACACCAACTAAAACTAAAACGTATTCCTCTTTTCCTTTCAGCTGTTCCCTTCAGGGGTCGACACAGCAAATCATCTGCCTCCATCTCACCCTGTCCTCTGCCTCCTCTTCTCTCACACCAACTAACTTCATGTCCTCTTTCACTACATCCATTAATCTCCTCTTTGGTCTTCCTCAAGGCCTCCTGCCCGGCAGTTCCAACCTCAGCATCCTGAGCAGCAGCATATACTCACTATCCCTACTCTGTACATGTCCAAGCCATCTCAATCTGGCCTCTCTGGCATTATCTCCAAGACATCTAACATGCGCTGTCCCTCTGATGTACTCGTTCCTGATCCTATCCATCCTTGTTACTCCAAGAGAGAACCTCGACATTTTAGTCTCTGCTACTTCCAGCTCTGCTTCCTGTCTAAATATCTGGTGCATACTGTATGCACACCTGTGCATAAACGTTATTGTCTCTGCCCGTCTGTGAACAGCTAATCTCCGGCACCGTTTACCCGGTCGCTGAAAAACTATGCCAATTCAGAACCTCTGCCCCAATTATTTTACATGGACCTGTTATAGCGCCACCAGGAGGCAGATTTGTGCAAAAGCCATTTTGTGATATTACTCCTACAGATTTAACCAAACATCACGCAAATCAGTACACAGTATCTCTATAGTCATGTGATCAACATGAATTGGTCCGATTTTCCCTATTCCATCCTGATTGGCTAAGGTTGGCTTCCAAAGTTTGCAGGATTGGTCCGTTTTGAACAAAATGCCTCAAATCATGAACGCAGCTTGCGATTTCCGTGAAATTTCACACGCACGTTCCCAATAGGCCGAGGAAGAAATGCTACTTTTTCAAATCAGCCTCATGGTGGCGCTATAACCGGCCGATTTGCGTTTTTAAGTATAACTGCACTGATCTGTGTGAAACTTTGCACCCACACTCCCTAGAGGCCAAGAAATAACATCTGCCCTGCATTTTTCACATTTTGCCTTATATAGCGCCACCAAGAGGCCGACTTGTGTAAAAAAATATATATATTAAGCCTTCAGATTTTATCAAAATTTCACGCAAATCGGTACACATGATCTCTATAGTCATGTGATCAAGATGAACCTGTTTGATTTTTACATATTCCATCCTCATTGGCTAACATTGACACCTAAAGTTTGCAGGAGTGGCCTGTTTTGAACAAAATTCCGCAAATCATGAACACAGCGTCGGATTGCGGTGGAAACTTTGCACGTACATTTGCACTACGTTGAAGAACAAATGCCACCCTTTTAACATTGTCCTATTATAGCGCCACCAGGAGGCCGATTTTATTTTATTTTCGTGTTTATCGAAAATAAATGCTTATCGTGTTCTCTCCTCCGCGTCATCAGCGCCCATACCCTAGGTGGGGTTGGCGAAAGGGCCTTTCTGTGTGGAGATTACATGTTCTCCCCGTGTCTCCTAGGGTAGGTACCCTCACAAAAACATGTAGTAATCCTGGTCACTATACTGCCTCCCCCTGGCCAGCTGGGGCGCCTGATGGAGGGGAAGGGAACTGGTTGGAATAACGTGTTCCTTCCTCACGCTACGTCCAACCAGGGAAACTCTCCCCTGTCAGGTGACAAGAAGGTCAGTTGGCTCTCATGCATTGAAGGAGGCATGAGCTCGGCCCTGGCCTCCCTAGGTTGGCAGAGGGAAGGTAGTGCCCAGGATTACATAGACAATTGGCACTGGGTGTTCAAAATAGGGTTACAAAATCGTGGGATAAAAATGTAATGAAAAATAAATAAATAAAAAAATGTGAACAAAATTATCAAAAGGAAGCTTTTTCTGCGCCAGAGGTGCACCTGAAATAATCTGCAGAGGTGGAATGGTTTGTCAGAGGTCTCCTGGAAGATAGTCCTTCCAGAGAGAGAGATGGTCATGGTCACAGTCTCCTTGAGCTGCAGAAAATCCACACAAAACTGGGCCTCAGAGCCCGCCTCCAGAACTGCAGGAATGGCAACCATGTATTGCCTGTAATCACAAACAAATGTCATGTTTAGGTAAATTGTACGGTAACTTCGGTAAGGTACATTTTTGTTATATAGTGCCTTGCTGTACAATAAATAATGCAAATAAAAAACCCATCACATAACATGAAATTAGAGTAAAAACTAGAAAAAGTGCTCCTTGGAGCACAGGTCTCCACCATGGGCCTGTTCCTCAAAAGGGAATTAGAGCTTAAGCCTGGCTTTAACACCTATCCTGGCTTAATTTAGCCAGGATTAGGGCTGAATCGGTTCCTCAAAAGCTGAATTAGCGTGAAGATTAGTTTAGCCAGTTCACCCTGGCTAAGTTTAGCCATGACCCGATTCCTCAAAAGAGAATTGAAGCAAGCCTACCTTAGTTACCATGGCAATTTAGCTGTGAAGTTAGCCTGGTCAGGAGCAGGCTAACAGCCAAGCTTACTTAAACCAGTGCCTTGTTCTTCAAGTTTTTCCACAGTTAATTCAACACATGTGTTTGAATATGGACTCATTTTAATGACCTTGCATTCAAATAAAATGAAATAAATACAATCAGATATAATCAAATTAATTATATTACTGAAATAGTGTGTGACCATGAATCATAATTGTTTCACAATGACTCATGTGATGTCATTGTCACTCTGTTTACACTATAGTTCATATTGTTGTTAGATGTTTTATAATATGTAACAGATTTTTTTTTCACTGAATGTAAGTCAATGAGGAGCATATTTTAAATGATCAATTTCTAGTCAATGGAGAAATTATTTTTTATTTCTTGTCCACCTTTGGAGTTACATCATGATGGCAAGGTAACTACACAACCCAAACCTCTACCAAAGTGGTCTTGCAAATGTGGGGTTATTGCGTGTCCCGCCCCCCGTCCCCCCGTCCCCCGCTCATCCCGTCGCGGCCCCCAGTCGCGGTCAACCCCCCCGTCCCGTCCCGTGCGTCCCGTTGCTGTCCCGCGGCGCGCGCACACACACACACACACACACACACACACACACTCTGTGTGTGCTTGCAATACTTTGCCACGCTTTCTCCCTGGATCTATTTATAGCGCTTCTCGCTTATAATACATTTTACTTCCTTGTATGATTTCATGAGCTGCTGCAATGCTGCTGTTCAGCCACAGAGAGGAACGCCGCTCTGGTTTTGGACTCCATGATTGGTCAAGTTCAAGGATTCTGCTATCGACTTTCATGGTCTTTTATAGAAATACGTGAAGCCTGGCTTCATTATCCTGGCTGGACATAGCCTGGCTTGACAAAGCCTAGCTCGACAAAGTCGCTCCTTTTCAGCCTGGCTTTGCTTCGAGGAACGGAATAAACGAGGCTTATATGGACCCGACTTTGTCAAGTCTGGATTTGGCTTAAGTCCAGGCTTAGTTTATTCACCTTTTGAGGAACAGGCCCCAGGTTAGGTAGGTTATTGTGACCCACCTGACGGACGGACGGACACACGGACGGACAGGGTGCGAAACATAAAGGAATGATTTTGGACGTACGCAGTTGGTTTCCACACGACAGCAACGATATCTACATTCTTCATGATTCTGCGACAGTGGTATTGCTCTACAGCTGTGCGCTATGGTCAGTGGTGGAAAGTAACTAAGTACATTTACTCAAGTATATAGTGTATTTTTATTTTACTGGAGTATTTGCAATTTTCAATACTTCCACTTCTACTCCATTACATCTCAGAGGCAAACATTGTACTATTACTCCACTACAATTATTTGCAAACTTCAGTTAAAGTTTACTTTGCAGATTTTGATTATTAATACAAAACATATTACATAAAACATATATATTAACCACTTCAACCCTACATAATACTTTGGCTATTTGAAAATAGCCGATCTACAAGCTTGTAAATCTGCTATTTTCAAAAGATTTTCATACATTATCATTTTTCTTTTTGGTACTTTAAGTACATTTTAATTGCCAGACTTGTACTTGTATAGTGTTTTTACATTGCAGTATTGATACTTTTATTTAAGTAAGAAATGTCAGTACTTTTACCACCGCTGTACCTACGGCCTTGTTGCTGCTTGACCGGTGCATATCCAGGTGAAACAGGCAGATAGAATCCATGTCCATGTCTCGATCCTACAGAGTTCCATGACCGAAGTTGGCCAGACACAGGGGCTGTCTCTGTTAAATACAGACTGTCCCACCTGAGCCCCGCCCGCCCGCCCGCCCCCCCCACACACACACACACACACACACACACACACACACACACACACACACACACACACACACACACACACACACACACACACACACACACACACACACACAACTGATATGCCTGGGGCTATATGGGGCTATGAGGGCGGTACATACTGTGTATTATTACAGGAGTGCTGTATTTGTTTGTTTTTTAGGAGACTTTGGATCAGGGCTTGGTTACAAAAATATTTGCAAAAAAAAAGTTTGAACCGAGTGTGTTCCCAGTATTCCAACACTGATGACGTTCCCACTGCAATTGGTTAAAGATTGACATGTTTCATTCTACTTTGTTTACTTGGCCTACTTTATTCAATATGTGCCAACATTCACAATGACACACAGCACCTCATTAATCCAGGTACAGTACATGTTTCCATACAGTATATCATGTGTCTATATCACGGTTCATTCATATTAGTGTATAGTGCTACTCACCCACAATTTCTGCTCAATGTAGGCTATAATTGAACTGAAAGTCTTTGCCTTTTCATCATTTAATTCATTGTGTTATTAAACAATGACTTTCTGGAGGACATGAAATCTACATATAACATTATTAAATTCCAGGCCTGTGTATGAACCACTGGTAAATAAACACACACAGTCTTCCACAACAGCAACAATAAGTTGCTAGGCCTACTTCCTGAGGCTGGCAGCAAGATTTCAAAGAAAAAATCACATAATATGATTACTTGACTGGAACTAGGGGTGTGCCGATTTTTCACGATTTGATATGGTACACAATATAGGGCTCACAATATCGATACGATATTATTATTTATTCATTTTTTCATTTATTATCAACATTGGCCATCATCTTCAGTTTAAAATTGCTTTATTTATAAAACACATGAAAAAAGTGTTTTACACACAAAAAGAAATACAACTAGAAAAAGTGCTCCTTGGAGCACAAGTCTCCGCCAGGTCAGGTATGTTATTGTGGCCTCCTGGTGGCGCTATAATAGGCCTTTCACAGCAATCGGACACTGCATTCATGATTTGAGGCATTTTGTTGCAAAAATGTGTTTTGCTAAATTAGACCTGCTGGTGGCGCTATAACAGGCCAATGTGAATGTGAAAAATCTACATGAATCTACATGCAAAATTTCACGGATATCGCACACTGCGTTCATGTTTGAGGCATTTTGTTCAAAACTGACCAATCCTGCAAACTTTGGAAGCCACAGTAAGCCAAATAGGATGGAAAATGAAATATCGGACAGATCCACAGAATCACATGACTATGGAGATACTGTGTACCAATTTGCGTGTTTTTTGGACAGAATCTGAAGGAAGTTTGAAGTTGGTCGGTCTATTATGCGCATAACCATATACGGGCATAGAGGTCGAATCTGTGGGCTTGCACTGCAGAAAGAAACAGCAGCACATCCCTGAGAAAAACAGTGTGTGTATGTGGACTGATCATCTGCAGAGTTCATTTCATAGTAGACAAAGGTTTTCTCCACTTTTTACTATGAACAAAGAGTAAATCAACTAGAAAGATGAACTCAGTACACACACACACACACACACACACACACACACACACACAAAATGGTAAATGGTAAATGGTGCATTTATATAGCGCTTCTATCCGAAGCGCTTTACATTGATTGTGCCATTAACCCATTCACACACACATTCATACACCGATGGCGGAGGAAACCATGCAAGGCACCAACCTGCTCATCGGGAGCAATTAGGGGTTCAGCGTCTTGCTCAAGGACACTTCGACACTAACTCTAGGGGAGCGCCCCAGCCCGGGATCGAACTGGGAACCTTGCGGTTTTCCAGTTCACTCTACCCGGCCACTCTACCCCTGAGCCACTGCCGCCCACACACACACACACACACACACACACACACAAACACACACACGTACGCTCGTGCACGCACTCACGCACATACTGTACATACACTTTAATTTTGGTATTGTTTTATCAACCTTTTGTGTGTGTCATGTAACTTAAGAGAAATCATGAAGCTACAGGAAAACTGTGGTCAGGTCACATCTAGCTTCTGTCAGTACAGCCTACGCATTGTGGTTGATATTCATGTGAAATTAGAAGAACATCACATGGAGAGAAAAAATACGTACAACAGATTCTCAGAACCTTGTTTTTCCAAAAACGTGCAGAGTGGCATCACTGTTAAACAAAGTATGCACATTGTCAGTGCATGAGGTTTAAGTACCTAGAAAGAGACAGTGTGTGTGTGTGTGTGTGTGTGTGTGTGTGTGTGTGTGTGTGTGTGTGTGTGTGTGTGTGTGTGTGTGTGTGTGTGTGTGTGTGTGTATGTGTGTGTGACTGAGGTGGTTTGTTTTTACTGGTGCACAGAGCTGTCTATGTTTAGGGCAGTGAATATAAGTCTTCAGTATGTGAAGAAATGGATCTATCTATCTATCTATCAATCAATCAATCAATCAATCAATCAATCAATCAATCAATCAATCAATCCATCTATATATCTATATATCTATACAGACAGACAGACAAACAGGCAGACAGACACATATGAGTCTGCTTGTTCGTTTTGTTCAATTTCAATAAATGTGAACATCTGTATTTTTGATGAATGCCTGAATACTTTACACAGTTTACCGATAAGAATGCTCCCCATCTGTATAGCTTATCTGAGCAAAATGAAGAATACCAGAATAATTAAAATAAAGTTTTTATTAATTCTACAGTTTCATATACAAACGTGGGCTAAACAAAACTAAACATCTCTGTGCTTCATTGTCATAAATTGCACCCTTCTACCATATGAATCTGCCATTAATAATTATTGATGTAATTCACATGTAGCCTACTTAAACCCTCTATTCTCAGTCAAAACGGACGTACATTTCTTGGACCGTTTTTTTTCTGTCAACACCAAAACTGTTTTCCAAAATTAGCCAATCTTGTAGATCGGTCAGATGGTCAGACGGTTCTCGAGATATGTTGAACTACAGACGGACGCACGTACAGAGATCTCACTTGCATGGCAGGAGGCTAAGCCCAAAGGGAAAGGCATGTGCAGGATCTCTAATCACCTGTACATTTTAGACTTGAGTCCTAGGTTGTAGACATTATGCAAGGCCTACAATTATTCAGAATGGTCTGGAGCAACCACGACTCCCACACAACACCGGTTGGAAGTGGAAGCAATGACTACCAACAGAAAAAAGAAATGTGGCACGGCCCTCTAAGAAAAAACACCCAAAAAAAAGAACATGTGTATGCCAATGGGCATACCCACATATGGGCAAATACTGTCGGATCGGATCCATGAGGGGCTTCCAAATCTGGCCCATGTGGTTCCATTCATACATGGAAGTGTATTCGTAAATTGTTGTTTGAGTGAGCGCACGCACAGACGCACGTCATGAAAGAAAATGAAAAAAAGAAGAGAAACTTAGTAACTTCTTACTAAATGGAACGTCAGTTGTACTTCCTCTTCTCAGAAATACAGAAAAACAGGTCTTTGTGCAAAAGGCCGATTCCAGGAATATGGTTTTCCTATTAATTGAAACATGTCCCTATGTTTAACGTTATTAAGCAATAAGACAAAAAAACACCTTAAGGGCCTTCCCCACTGAACGCAGCAACGGAAGCACTGTGCTCTGAACCTTATATGTATGATGGCTTGTGTCCTGCAAGGACAGTTTGCCATTCCATTGGGAAAACGAGGCACAAGCTCCATGGAGTTCCAATGTGATTTCAACACATGTCTTGGTCAAAGTTTAACATTGTTCACCTTTGATCGCTGTGAAGAATAAACTGAGCCAAGTAATAGAAACAAGGCATTCAACCAGACATGGAAGGGAAAGTGGATCACCACTGGGACTTATACCACATACAGTTTGTTTAATAATTTTCATCTTAGTCCGAGTTGGTGTTTTGTCGTTGATTGTTTTCATCCTTGTGTATGTATGATTTGAATGCTTTAAATAAAATTAACTTAGCTCCTAGCTAAATCCGGAATGTTTACATGAGATCATGTTCAATTGACTAAATTCTTATACATGTAGTCAATGTTCATTAGCGTGCACTGTCCCATAAATAAACAAATAAAGAAAGAAAGGAGCCCCAGCATGATGTGTTGACTTCAACCTATACTCCCCCCTCTCAGCACAGCTGCTGTCCCAGCCTGTAAGGGTACATGCATTGACAAAGATTACCCTCCCTGTCCGGCTTCCTTCATCCAAATACAGTTCAGTTGTGAACCGGATGCGCCATGGTGGATTCAAACCCCTTGTCTCTAGGTTGGTAGACTTTAGAATGTCTTGTTGTTTCAAGTCCTCACCATCAATATTGCACAATGCACATAGACAATGAGTACAGATTATCTGACACCGTAGTCGTCAACTGAATGACAAAGGGAACATTTCTAAGCTTCTCATGTAGCTAGTTTTGACAATGTCCGGTCATTGTCAATTCTGTCTCTAACAGTGTTATTAGAGAGTGGAACAGTTTTCACTTGATCCACCATCTGTTGGCCACATAAAAGAAATAAAAAGACACAGTAACATATTGCTAAGTGAAAAGTACCTCACTGTTGTATTACTTCTTCTTAGGAACACAGAAAAACTAGTCTTTATGTAATAGGCCTATTCCAGGTAAACATAGTTTTCCTATTAACTTAGACATCTCTGTAACCTCATTGAACAATAACATGTTTGTTATTAGCAGCAGTTAACACTGCACACTGTAAGTGCAGACACTTGAAGGTGAAAATCTTCCGCTGTATTATCATGCAGCACTGGAATACAATTATTTGAACAAATAAAATAATTTGGTTTGTTTTTATTGTCTCCGCCAGGCCGAAAGGCATGGCGGAGACAATAAAATAAAAAAAAATGTTTTGACATTACTCCTACAGATTTTATCCAAACGTTATGCAAATCGGTACAAAGTATCTCTATAGTCATGTGATCAACACGGATCTGTCCGATTTCCCATAT
>NC_139958.1:41796407-42026569 GCF_963454915.1 Gymnoscopelus microlampas
CCCAGCACCCTGGAGTCATCGCTACCCAGTGTCCAGTGTGTGTCGCTGCCCAGCGTTCTCAAGGCTCCACTGCCGCCCAGCGCTACAGTGACTCCGCCCCCAGTCTTGCCTGAAGTCTTGTTGGCTGTTCCGGCCAACACCCTGCCTGTCCCGCCAGGTTCCTCGTCGGCTGTCGTCGGCTGTGTCCCGCCTGTGTCCTCGTTGTCTGTCCCGTCTGTGTCCTTGTTGTTTGTCCCGCCAGGTTCCTCGTCGGCTGTCGTCGGCTGTGTCCCGCCTGTGTCCTCATCGGCTGTCCACACCCGTGTCCCGTCTGCGTCCTCGTCGGCTGTCCCGGCCGACGCCCCGCCTGTGTCCTCGTTGGCTATCCCCGCCGACGTCTCACCTGAACCCCTGTCGGCTGCCCCGGCCGGCGTCTCACCTGAAACCCTTTCGGCTGCCCCCGCCGGCGTCTCACCTGAACCCCCGTCGGCTGCCCCCGCCGGCGTCTCACCTGAACCCCCGTCGGCTGCCCCCGCCGGCGTCTCACCTGAACCCCCGTCGGCTGCCCCCGCCTGCTTCTCACCTGAACCCCCGTCGGCTGCCCCCGCCGGCGTCTCACCTGAACCCCCATCGGCTGCCCCCGCCGATGTCTGGCCTGAATCCCCGTCGGCTGCCCCCACCGACACCTTTCCAGCACCCTCGTCATCAGGAAATCTGCCAGAGCCTTCGCCAAGCGTCTCTGCTGACACCCCTTGTGAACTTTGTGAACTGTCCCTTGTTGTCACTGCCGATGCAGACCAAGCACTCCTGCTGCCGGACCCCCGGCCTGACCTTCAGCTGTCAGAGCCTGGGCTTGCACTACAGCAGCAGGACCTCGGGCCTGCACTCCAGCAGCTGGCCCCCAGGCTGGCACTCCAATTGCCAGACCCTGGGATTGCACCCCAGTTGCTGGACCCCGAGACTGCTCTCCAGCCACCTGCCCTCTGTTCTCCTCTCCCAGTGCCGATGTCTCCTTGTCCTCAGGTGCCCCAGTTCCTTGTTTCTAGTTCCATACCTAGCCTTGTTTGTAGCCCTCCTAGCCCTCCTGTTTCTCAGCGTAGCTCCCCTGTCTCCTTGTCTGTTAGACCTCCGGTTTCCCAGGTCACTCGCACCCCCATTTCTCCTTTTGTCGGGCCTTCTGTTTCTCATGTCCCTAGTTCCCCATTTCTCCAGTCTGTTAAGTTCCCCCAGCTCCACTCTGGAACACCCCGTCCTTTGGCCAGGTGTGTAGTTGGTCCACCCACCAGCCCGTTAGATGCTCTCCCTATCTGTTTGTCTGCCTGTCTTCCTCTCTGCTTGTCTGCTAGTTTGTCTGCCAGTGTGTTTGTCCGTCTATCTACACCCCAGTCCTCCAGTCTTCCCTCTGACTTGCTTTCCCGCCTGTTGTGTCAAGTCACCTGTTTGTCCGCTTGCCTCCCTATTTGTCAGTTAATCTGTTTGTCTATTGGTTTGTCTCAGTTGTTACCTGTCTGCTTGTCTTTGTGCCTTTCTGCTTGTCTGTCTGTGTGTCTGCCCACCTGCCTTTCTGTGTGATTCTGTTGTTGTTGATTGTAAATCCTTCTGTCGGTCTCAGTCAGTCTCGTTGGTTGTGTGTAGTCTCTGTCTAGTCCTGTCTGCTCCTCTCGTCTGTCTGTCAGTGTTTCCTTGTTGTCTGTCCAGTTTATCAGCCTTACAGCTAGCCGTCTTGCTGTTGACTAGTCTGTGTGTTGTTTGTTGGCTGTGTTCTGTCTCTTTGTCTAGTTTATTGTGCCTGTCCTTGTGTGTGTCTTCTTGTATGCCTGTGTGCTTGTTCCTGTTCTCTCTTGTCTCTTTTCTGCCCGTTTCTTGTCACCTTTTCTCTGCCGGTGTCCTCAGTCCTTCTCCCCATACCTGGTCAGTTTCCCCAGTCCCGTATCACCCTGCTCTGTCCTGCCTAGTTGAGCTAGTGCAGAGTTTTGTCCCTGCCAGTCGAGTGTTTAGTTCCCTGCCCTGCCCTGCCCTTCCCCAACTAGTCCAGTTTTCTAGTCCTGTTCCCTGTCAAGTGTCCAGTCCGTTTTTGCTCTTGCCAGTTTTCTTTGCCAGTTCTGTTTATGTTTTTGCCCCCGATTCCCTGCCCTGCCTCCCTCCTCCTGGCCCCCGCCAACCGCCCCTGTTTGGTAGTCCTTGTGGGACGTCTGGGATCCGTCCCTTAAAGCGGGGGTACTGTCACGGTCCGCTCCTCGGACCTCGGATTTTGACTGTATTTTGACTGTATTTTGCCCTTATTTTGCCCTTATAAGGAATTATTAGGACTGTATCGTTCCTATTGTATTTCTGTTGCTGCCCTTTGCCCGCATCTTATTTTGTAGTATGTTCTGTGCCTTCCTGTCTGCCCCTGTAGTTATGTACCTGCCTTGTCTTACCAGTCTTGTGATTGTCTGTGTTTCCACCTGTGTCCTCTTAGTCTCCCAGCCTATCCCAGTGTTGATTGTCAGTTGCATTCACCTGTGTCCTGTTATCCCTGTGTCTATATATACTCCCCTGTGTGTCTAGCTCTTTGTTAGTTCGTCATTCAATGTCACTGTGAGTCTGTGTGGCTTTAGGCCTTCAGTCTGTTAGCCTTGTTCTGGTTCCTGTATCTGGAGTTTTGCCTGCCCTGAAGTTGGGCTAGTCTTTTGTTTGTTTAATAAACTTTTGAGTTCCACGGTTCGTCTGCATTTGGGTCCTATTCCTCATCTCACCGTAACACCTATAGTGCTATAGCTTTGTCCAGGCTGATGTTGTCTGTTGAAGATGATAAACTCTTGCCTTCTGTCATGAACCAAGCCAACACTAAGATCACTCGTTCACAAACCATTTACCAATAGAGAAATTGTATGTCTCCTCGCAACTGAAAACACTGAAAGCAGCCGATCTACAAGCTCAAAAACACGTTGCTAACTGAAAAGTTTTGAGATTGTAGTGCTATTTTCAGAATGAAGTATGTCATACATTGAAAAAACGTACTCTCAAATAAGCATTTCAGGTTATCTTTACCATTTGCACATGTATTCATTGATACAGTCATGTTGTTTGCAATACAACTTAAATGAAGTCTGCATAAAGTGAGGTTTGAACTGGCGACCTTGAGATTGTGAGGCACTTATTTAAGGGAGACGCCATTGGACCAACAGACAAGGAAATGTGAAAAAGGAGATCACACAGATGATACAGTTTCACGCAAATAGCTGAAAAATCCTGGGTTTAAGTGTTTTTCAAACTGCTCAAAATTGCGGACAATCTAAGGGCGGAGCTTACTGGTCAAAGCGATGATGTGTTCCTCATGAGTCAAGGCACAAGTGCAAGTTTCACGACTTTCGGCCAAACGAGGCATTACTTTTGCCTGTTTAAAGTTTGCATTTTCAAAATTGCTATAGCGCCCCCCTTTGGCCAATTGGAGTGAGATTGGTTTCAGTGATATTTGGAATGACTCTCTACATTACTGCAACGTTTCAAAGAAATGTGAGTCTTGCATGTATGTGTTAGGGGCAGATGAATACTTTTCATAAAACTGCAATAGTTAAAATCTATTTCCTCCTCTATTTCCTCCTGGGATTTTTGAGTAATCTGCACGAAACATTTTACACATGAACTTAGGACCTTTGCCGACAAAACAAAAGCGGCGGATTTTCCATATGTGAAAAAATGCAGAAGTTATGAGCCAATGGCTGTTTTTCATATAATTCAAAATGGTGGGCGATCTAAAGGTCAGAGGTCAAAAGTCAGACCACGAAAGTTGTCGGGCATGAAGAGACGCATGTCTGTATCGAAGTTTCATGGTTGTAGGTCAAACAGGGCATGAGTTGTACCTGTTCAAAGTTGGCATTTTCAATTGAGTGCTATAGCGCCACCCTTTGACGAATGAGTGTGAGAATTATTTCTTGATAGTTTTTCATGAGCATCTACCATATGGCCGAGTTTCGTAAAAAGCGTATGCACGGTTAAGCCAGAAGTATTTTTCAAACTGCTCAAAATTGCGGACAATCTAAGGGCGGAGCTTACTGGTCAAAGCGATACATGTTTCCCTCATGAGTCAAGGCAAAAGTGTAAGCAAGTTTCACGACTTTCGGCCAAACGAGGCAAGACTTATGCCTGTTTAAAGTTTGCATTAAAAAAAACTGCTATAGCGCCCCCCTTTGGCCAATTGGAGTAAGATTGGTTTCAGTGATATTTGGAATGACCATCTACATTTCTGCAAAGTTTCAAAGAAATGTGAGTCTGCATGTATGTGTTAGGGGCAGATGAATAATTGTCATAAAACTGCAATAGTTAAAACCTATGGATACATGGGATTTTTGAGCAATCTGCACGAAACGTATAACACTTGAACTTTGGACCTCTGCCGACAACTTCTAGGCGGCGGAATTTCCATAAGTGAAAAAATGCAGAAGTTAGGAGCCAATGACTGTTTTTCATATAATTCAAAATGGTGGGAGATCTAAAGGTCAGAGGTCAAAAATCAGAGGGTGAAAGTTGTTCAGCATGAGGAGACGCATATGTGTATCCAAGTTGCATGGCTGTAGGTCAAACAGGGCATGAGTTGTACCTGTTCAAAGTTGGCATTTTCAATTGAGTGCTATAGCGCCACCTTTGGACGAAAGATTGTGTGAATTATTTCTTGATCGTTTTTCATGACCATCTACCATATGGCCGAGTTTCGTAAAAAGCGACAGCACGGTTCAGCCAGAACTGCGAAAAATGGCAGAATCAGAAGAATAAAGGGAATAATAAAACAGGTCCAGAGCTGAGCTCTGGCCCCGTAACTACATCTGAGCCACTGTCTTGCAGTATTTATTTTCACGAGAATGTAAACAAAGGATGGGTGCACGATGGTGGATGGTCCAGGCTAACGCCTGGAACAATAACATCTCTCACGCGAGCCGCCATTGCGGAGTGATCGCGCGCCGAAAGTGGTTCATTTTCACCACGTAAAAAAAAGGAGTTCCTGAGGTTTTTCTCAAGGAGATATAATGGGAGTGGATGGAGGGGAGTTTTTTTGGCACGGTGATCCATCTGTCGCTTCCATTTAACACATCGGGTGCCAAACACGGTCTGAACCGCGTGTTTACATAGTGGCGCTTCGGTGCCGAACACGGTCTGAACCGTGTTTTCAGTCTTTTTGTTTTTTTCGTTTTTCTCCGCGCGGGCTGGGCTAGAGCAGCTCTGGGAGCTCCCATTGTAATCCTGCGAAGGAAGTGCCAGATCGCTCACCGGAAACAAAAAAAATTCTCCCATCCGCTTCCTGTCTATTTGCTACTTTGAAACGCCTATATCTCCGAATCTGTTTCCTGTGGGGAAAACCGGTCATGCGCGATGTGCGATCCCCCCCCCCCCCCGTTGTAACTCGCGAGGGAAATGTTATGGTTCCAGGCTGCAGTGGCACCGGAGCCTGTTTAATTAAAGGACAATTTGTCCCCCCACTTTTCAGTCCAGCCCCCCAAAAAAAAGAAAAAAAAAGTTTTTTTAAAATTATTTTTTATAAATAATAAAATCAGTCCAGTCCCCCGCACCTTGCGACCACCGCGCGCGCGAGGCGAACCGAATTAACCGAAATAACCGCATTACCCCCCCCAAAAATCAACAAATCCACCCGAAATAACCGCAAAATTTTCGCGCGCGTGCATGTGTCCCGGATGTGTCCCCCCACCTCATATTCCGTTCCGGCGCCCCTGCCAGGCTGTAGCCAGGCTCATGGCACAACATGAATCGATGCTTTTTTTTGCTTGTAACGCACGCGGAAGCTTTAAACAGCAAAGCGCAGTCAATGGGGAGAATGCTGGCACCCACGGTAAGTTGTTATGAAAAAATGCTGGCACCCGATGTGTTAAGGGGCACCGTGGGTGATTCCAAAGTAATAATAAAAAATAAAATAAAAATCTCCTCACAGAGATTCCCGGTTATGGCACTCAACGAGTTAAAATGCTGGTATCGGCAAGTAGGCCAGTCTATGCCATTCCAATGTCATTTAACACATGATGATATTTCATTTACAGTCATATTTTGAATGCTTCAGTTGATGTTGCACCAGTGTTTTATACTGTTATTGTACTATACTTTATATTCTTACTTCTTACTTCTTTTCTTACTACTTTAACAATTATTAATTTGTATGTATTTCTAGATCAGTGGTTCTCAAGCCTTTAAATGTCAAGGACCCCATTTGGTTCCATTTGTACACTCTCAGAGTCACAGACCTGTAAGGGTCCATTTGGAACCCCCCTCAAGGAACCCAGATGGTACCAGGGCCTCACTTTGAGAACCACTGTCCTTATTGTGTTTAAATTACACACTGGCATCGGATCCGTACTCAGTAACGACCGATAACGCAAGTTATGGATATCGGAATCGGTATCGGTAAAGAAGAAATGATATCGGTACATCCCTACCTGTCACCTGACCAGAGATGGGAAAAGTACTGACATTCTGTACTCGAGTAGAAGTACAATTACTTGTGTAAAAAACTACTTTGGTAAAAGTAAAAGTACTCATTCAAATAATTACTTGAGTAAAAGTAAAAAAGTACAGGCTCTGAAATGTACTTTATGAGTAAAAGTAAAAGTATTTTTACCGGATATTTCTGTGCAAAGCCAATTGTACCCCAAGGCTATTAAACTTAAAAGATCCCCACCAAACACGTCTTAAAACTGGCCCAGGATTGGTTTCCAAACTGTGATGTGATCGTAGTAGTCGACCCAACTTTTGAAATCAATAAGTGGTTCTCAACCTTTTTACACTGAGTACCACCTGAGAAAATATTTGCTTCTCCAAGTAGGCTACCACCATTATGACTGATGTTAAAATACAGTAGCGTAGTCCTACCCCATCCTATTCAGCTAAATTGTCGAATGTTTATGCATGTTCTAATCATATAGACTTTACTTTAGACCAGGGGTCTTCAACAGGGGGCCCGGGACCCCTAGGGTCTAGGGTCTACAACAAGCTCACAACGCCTCCCGCTGCAAGGCGTAGTGAGCTTGTAGATCGGCTATTTTCGGCAAAGAGGTTTGGTGTAGGAGGGAAAAGGAGCAAATCAAGTACTAATAAGTAGACTATTGAAGGTTTTAAGTGGTTAAATGTCTGAAATTAATAAAAAAAAATCACACCCAGTGTGAAGTGGGCGGTGTGTGGTCATCACAACATGACTCACTTTAAAAAAAAGGATAAAAGCCTTTTTAAAGTCCATACTGCTATTCATAGGGCTGCACATGTGTCATGTGTTTCGCTAGCCAATCACAAAGTCAGCCAATCACATTACAGTTAGTGGTGATGACACTAGCTGTAATGTGATTGGCTGACTTTGCAAAAGTATCGATTTGCATTAACAATGGAAGGGTTAGGGGGTATACACATTTTTTGGTCGGTGTCCAAAACTCACTTATAGGGGGCGGCTACACCGCCCCAAAAATCACACCCAGTGTGAAGTGGGCGGTGTGTGGTCATCACAACATGACTCACTTTACGGCGGCTACACCGCCCCAAAAAACATGAATTTACACAACACTGATGACAGCCTAAGCAATCTATGACATCTATGAAAATGTTTAATCTGGAACACAATTTTATACAATATGTAGTGGGAGTCCCTGCTTCATCTCTCTCAGCTAATTGGGGTCCCTGCTTCATCTCTCTCAGCTAAGGGGTCCCTGCTTCATCTCTCTCTCAGCTAGGGGGGTCCCTGCTTCATCTCTTTCTCAGCTAAGGGGTCCCTGCTTCATCTATCTCTCTCTCAGCTAGGGGAGTCCTCACTCCCTCCGTCATCTCTCTCTCAGCTAAGGGGTCCTTGGCGGATCAAGGGCTCCTCAAAGTCCCACACACCCGCCTGAGAACAAAAGGGGACCGTGCCTTTTCGGCTGCTGCCCCAAGACTATGGAATAATCTACCACCATCCATTAGGGCTGCACCCTCTTTGGAAATTTTTAAAAACAGTCTAAAAACGCACCTGTTCTCCCAGGCCTTTTAAATTGTAAACTAGTAAATAGTAGAAATTGTTGGACACCTGTCCACGTGCTCCCACTTTTTCTCTTTTATGCTACTTGCCTTTTTGCTATGATTTTTGTATTATTGCTTTTTTGTATATATTGTTGTTCTTCCTGTTTTGATTTTGTCCTGTGTATTTTTTGCTTGTGTATGTATTTGATGCTTTTTTGTGTGTATTTTAACCCTGTTGTACAGCACTTTGGTCAGCCTTTGGTTGTTTTTAAATGTGCTCTATAAATAAAATTGACTTGACTTGACTTGAAAAACGTTGAAGACCCCTGCTTTAGACCATTTCCCCCCATCTTTTTTTTTTTTTTACAGTTTGAACAAAATAGCAAATACAATACTGGCTACTTCAAAGTAAACGCGCGCGCGCACACACACACACACACACACACACACACACACACACACACACACACACACACACACACACACACACACACACACACACACACACAGCTAACAAGCTATTGCAAAGCCAGATATGACCGAAAAGTTGTGCACCTGAAGACCATGTAGACTTTTTTTTTAAACCAAAGCTACAGTTGTGCGGACCTTTGGCTTTACACACACAGAGTAGAACTACTTTTAGCCAGCATCATGATATAATTAATAACCACTCACCTAATGCTTCGGAGGTTCAAAAAGAACGCACTTCCAACGTGTTTAAGTCACAGGAGCATGGTTTCATATTGTTAATATGACGTTTGGCCCAAATCTGCGTTTATAATCCACGTGAGTTCATGTTTACATTTCCCCCCCGGAGTCTTACAGATCAGCGTCAAGGTGGCAGCAAAACAACACACTTCCTCTAAAAACGATTTCAAAATAAGAGCATCTGGTAATATGATTAGTCAACACTAGCTTTATTTTTTAGTCTAGTTACAGGAAGTAGACATTTGCAGTAGGCCTATGTTACACACCGGTGTGTGTGACTCACTCTGGTGACGTTCTACCCTGCGAGCGTCGCGACTGCATGGATGAGCGCTTCTTTTAATTTGATCTGCCGCGCAACATTAATATTTAGCATTAAAACTAAAGTACTTGTACTTCGAGCCTATTTTGAAAAAGTACTCAGTAGAAAGTACTAGTACTTGTGTTAAAATGTAACGGATAAAAGTAAAAAGTAGTCAGAAAAATAAGTACTCAGTAAAGTACAGATACTCGAAAAAAGTACTTCGTTACAGTAACGAAGTACTTGTACTTCGTTACTTCCCATCTCTGCACCTGACATTAGGGATGCTGAGAGATATTCTACGGAGGACTTGTGGCTTGAAGAGTGAGGGTTAATGGGAAGCTGTTTGGGACACAGGAGTTACTTAAAGGGATATTTCACTTTCAAACTGTTTGAGGTCATTTTAATGTCTACTCAGGCTTTTGTGAGCAACCCGGACAGTCTTTAAGTTGCTTGATTGATTATGAGACACGCCCACTTCCTATACAAACCCTTACAATGGGTTCAAACCCCATTTTAATCTATCATGATTAAAATGGAGTTTGAAGTTACAAACTCACAAAAGCTTGAGTAGACGTTAAAATGACCTAAAACATGTTTGAAAGTGAGTAAGTTCTGGGTTCCGTCTACTTCCATTTCTTTCTGTTTTTGTATTTTTTATGGAGCTTTAACAGACTCGACTCACCTCCATCTCATGTGTCGTTGTTTTTTACACTTCCACAATATTACATTTATACAGTATTATAACGTATTAATATCTAAAGACTTTCCACATGGTGTCACTATTTTGGGCATGTCATTATAGATTGTATAATCAAATATATAAAAAAAAGTTTAAAAAAACAAGTATTAATGGCAGATCTACAAGCTCTCAATACATCGCTATGTGTCTTGTTGTGAGCTTTTAGATCTGCTTTTTCTTAACTGGTCAGTGCTTCTTTTTTCCCTGTTATTGTTGGTTATTCATGGCAACAAGTTCCCACCTGATGTTGTGTGGAAGTCCCAACCACTTCAGACCGTATCGAATAAACACTACCTTGCATAATGTCTTCAGACTAGGACTAAAATCTAAGATGCTCAGATATCTTTTGCCTCCTATAAAGGTGATGCGATCTCCAACCACGCAACAGCTCATAATCCTAGACAGGCCTTTCACATTGGGCTTAACATTCTTCCATGAGAAGGTCTCTGGGTTGAATTTCCACACATCATTGAGGCACTGGTTAAAATTGTATCCCCCAACTATGTATAGCTCTCCATTGTAGGCAAAGGCTGAATGACTCTGGCGTCCTTCTGGAAGTAGCTGTGCAGAAGACATCGTCATCCAGCAGTTGGTCTCTGTGTCAAACACTGTGATGTTGTTGTTGTAGTGCTGCCATCCTACTTGGCCCGCAAATACAAACATCTTTGTCCCGATGATGGTGGCAGAGTGACAATATGAGGCAGCTGGTGGAGTGCCTCTGGTGTTATTTAAAGACCAGACCATTGTGGTGGTGTCCAACTTGTACATGTCATTAGTCCATCTAGTCAGCTTGGTGTATCCTCCATAAACATACATGACCTTCCCCAAGACACAGGCTGAGTGGCCGGCCCTCGCCTCTGGAACAGTTCCTGAAGTCTTAGGCTTGAACCATTTGTGGGTGTCGACATCAAATGCATAAAGCACATTGTAGTATTCAAAAACTGAATAGTGTACTGAATTGTAGCGTACATCATAAACTGTGGAATTACATCCCCCCCAGATGTAGACGGTGTCTTCTATCAACACAGCTGTGTGGCCCCTGCGCATGGAAGGAACTTCTAGGTGATCTTTTCGTCTTCCAGTTGTTACTGGTGGTAACTCATTCCAGCATAAAGACACAGTGTTGAAGATGTGAACCTCAATCTGATCTGTGTCCTTCTTGTCCCCGTCCCATCCAAAGGAATACACTTTGTGTTCCACTGCTACAGAAACATGATAGAATGGCTTTCCTCTTCTTTTATGATGCACCACCGAGAAAAACATTTCTGACAGAAGGAATACAGATCAAAATACTTTACTGAAGTCCTGCTGTTTAATAAAGTGTTAATCGTGCCATCATTTATATCGTTCAGTGGCCCAAACATCACGTAAAGTTTGACCAATCAACAAAGCCAATGGGATGGGTTGGCCAATCAAGGAGGCCGATGCCTGTTGATCTCCCTAATATGGTAAATGGATCACCATGGCGACGGAAGCCAACGGCAGCACTGCACAGCAGACAGTCTGTTCAGAAGTGTTGATGTGTATATATATGACCCCCTATGCTCTCCCCTATGTCCTAGGTGTAAAAGTGGACAAGGTACTCATAGTCATATGATTTGGACTTGCAAACAAATCAGACCCTTCTGGGTATCCATTCCAAATGAAATTCTTAAACTGATTTCAATTGAAATACCCTTAAATCCACTCTACTATGTTCTAGGGGCAGACATAAATATCATATTAACAAATGGAAATCGACATCTAGTAAGAGCTTTGCTCTATGCTGCTCGGTTGTCAATCCTCAATAAATGGATCGATGACAGTCCTCTAAGTGTCCTACTACGGTTTGAAAAAGTGTTACGCTTAATGCCCTTGGAGAGACTCTCATATGTTCTACAGGGTACTTCGTCCGAATTTGTAGAAGCATGGTTGCCATTAGCGCCATATATAGGGGATGAGTGGCTAAATGTCTTGTGTATTGGAGTGACGAAAATGTCAGTTATTTGCCATACTAATTAGGAGGAAGGGGATGGATACAAATGGTAGAGTTCTATATGGGAGAGAGGTGGTTGGCAGCAATATTGTGATGATTATCATATACTGTATTTGGTGTCTTTTATAATTTGTTTTTCTCTTTTGTGTTTTTGTCTTTATTGCACTATGTTGGGCTATGCTGTGCCCTATGTCCTGTCATGCCTCGTGGTATATTGTCTACCTTTTTGTCTCATAAAAAACTATTGAGAAAAGAAAAAAAAAAAGTGTTGAAGTGTTTGTAACCCCTGGGATTCAAACCTGGGTCTTCTGTGGAGGACAGGTAGGGATACTAAAGCCAAACATCTTAATCACTAGCCTGAAGGGGAATTCCCCCTAGGCCGGGGGAGATATTAGGCTTTTTTTTAAATTAACTAATTAATTCTTATTTTTGCCTTCAATTTCCTCAAAATATTATATTAGGTGTATTTGAGATTGACAGGTGTCGCGATGTCACGGCAGTCCTGTTGATTCCCAATTATAAACTATAAAAGTGACAACAAACTCCCCCAGCCTTTACTAGCACCATAGTACTGTGTTGATAATGTACTGGTTCTGCGTCAACTTGTAATAAGTGAGCACACACACACACACACACACACACACACACACACACACACACACACACACACACACACACACACACACACACACACACACACACACACACACACACACACACACGCTATAGTCGCAAGTTGCATCTGTAATTTGATTAATGAATCCAGGACCATTATTCATTCTCATTTGGACTGCTCAGGACATCTGACAGTAGCCTATGCGTACCTACAGACTACAGTACTTAACAGGTCACACAATCGACCATTAAAATGCACGTGTCGGCAGCATTTGTCGCTTGGTAAAAGGTGCGAATGGGGCAGAAAATGTATCTATTGTTGTCGGAGGAGAAGATTATATTTTTCCCTCCTCCGTCTTTCAGCAGCTAGATACTACATATTACAGGTAACAGTTACCTACATACCTAAATTATTACACAAAGGATAAACACAAACAATGCAGTTATTTTTTTTCATAGAATTCAGTTATGATAAAAGTAATATTCACAAACTTACTGCAAAAGCGGGCAGAGAGCGATCCAGACGGACAGGCAGAAATGCAAGCCAGGAGACAGGATGGCACGGGCCGGGGTGGGGGTGGCTGGGACATAACACTAGGTTCAAATAGGCTATGGGACATTTGGACTGCTCCACTCCTTGTGGTCTCTATCCAAAGGAGACTTTTAGATGTTTTTCATTACGCACAAACTTTAAGAAGATTCATACATAACTTTAAAAAGTCACAACCCATTGTCCTCAACATATGGTGCTTAATTTAAATTGTATGTTCCATAAAATGGTCTCAACCAGAGCTTTCCAGTGATCTCACCGCCGGCCCTCTCTCACCCCCCCAAAAAAACAACATCTGTCAAACAACATAGATTCGACATTGATTCAATGTTGGCAACCATAATACAATGTTGATTCAATGACATCTTTTCAACATTTAAGGTTGATCCACCATGAATCTGCAACATAAAAAAAAAAATAATAATAAAAAGAACATAATTCAACGTTCATTTAACAACTTTTGCTATCTGGGTCATCATCCTATGTCTTCTCTGAAGGTATAGGTCCCCCCTGTCTTTGCAGACTCTGTTACACGTAAAAGTCTGTAATTCTAAAATTACTTGAGTAAAAGTACAAAAGTATTAGTATCAAAATGTACTTAAAGTACCAAAAAAAAGTGTCCCATTTCACAAGTTTTCAAATGCATAACAATCGCAGATCTACAAGCTCACAATGGCCAAAAGGTATATAGGGTTAGCCAGAGGCGGAGCGTCAGGGGGGGTTGGGGGTGCGGCCGCTCCCCAGCCCGGGACTCCGGGGGCCCGGCTGTCTGAGTGCACACATATATTTATATCCGAAAATGAACGCATGTACCAGCCATGCCTCTAGATGGCAGGCTGCCTAAAATGTCTTGGCGGGCCTCACACCGCCGGCATTACGTCATCATCAATCACTTGTCAACACAAGCCGGGTACAGACAGAGCCGAATCATGAGCGGAAATGTATAAACACAAAAGTGGAGCTACAAAGCGCAAGGAAAAGGATAAAAGGGAACAAGCAAAAGCTAAACTTCCCAAATGATATAGCTATTTTGTTTGCCCTCCTCCACCTGTTCCATTTTGCGATGAAATATGCTGTATGGTTGTTTTTTTTATGTGGTGAAATTGCGGGAGGTTGCGAAATATGAGGAAAGTCGTGAAATATGCGACAATATGCGGAAATATGCGATGCGAAGTGCATATTATGCGATGCGCATATTATGCAATGCGGCCTTTTTGAAAAAACGTTACCCCCGCAAAATGATGCACCATTTTGATGATTATGCGGTAAATTCTGCGATCGCATAATCACATTTTTCTGGAGGGTCTAACTGTCTGTCAGTCACTGACTGTGTCAAATTAAATTAATACATTGTTGATATGGTTCTTTATAGTAGCCTATAGCCTCCTTCAAGTTATCTCTGTCTCTCTTGGCTGTAGGGATGATGAGGATGATGTGGACTCAGCAGCTGCATCGGGATTAGGGCACAGGAGCCAGATTAACGGGTATGACTGTCACTATGTCTGCATAGTCAGTGGGCTACATTGTTTATAGTTCTATAGCTACTTAGAGATTCCTTCTCAGTGTCTCTCTTGGCTATAGTGATGATGATGGTGAGGAGGAGTCGGAGAGGTACCGGACCCAGCGTTTGACCAGCAGCTCCCCACCCCCCAGCGCCTCAAGTGGAAGAAGTGCAAGTGCCTGAAGCGGACACTGGATTGACTGGAGGTGAAAGCAGCAGGTCTCCCCACGCTACTGGTGAAAGTGAGACCAGCACTCCGCTAGAGTGCTTTACAACAGATCAGGCCAATTACTGTGAAAATATCGAGGACGCCAATACCAAAAGACATATCCTTAAAATGGGCCCATGCAAACCCAAAGGTCTGTTTCCAATTGATACGGACAGTCGTATTCTTTTGGGAAATCATTACACTTCCACCAATAAAGTTGGGATAAAATTGCCACGCAGTTGGTTGTGCTATTCACCAAAATTGGACACTGTTTGATTGATTGATGTACTTTATTTAGTAAGACATGAGAACAACAGTACATGGAAGTACAAATTCACAATACAAGGTCTACTAAACTGGAAGACTCATAAAAGCACAGAGCTTGTTTCAAATGAGTTCCCCATGCACACAAATCATGATGACATATAAGAGACAGACAGATATACACAACTACTATAGAATGTCATACAATCAGTTTACAGGTTACTGGTATGAAGAGTGAGAAATATGTACAAAAGGAGAAGGAGAGAGGGGGGGGGGGGGGTAGGGGGGTAGGTTAGGTTAGGACTTAGACAGGGGCCATTTTCCAATTGCAGCCTCCTGAAGGTGTATCTTTAGGGCTGTTTTGAAAGAGAGTAGGGTTTTACACTCCTTTACTCCTTTTGGTAGGGCGTTCCACATTTTTGATGAATAGCATGAGAACGAGTTACTTCCCTTTGTTGAGCCAAAAAAGGGTTGGACAAGGTTTGTGGAGCTGCCTCTGGTATTGTGATCGTGGACATCATTAACATTTTGGAAGTATTTTGACAAATACAGGGGGATCCCAATGTTGTGATATATCTTGAAGACCAGGCCCATAGCAAGTTGCTGTACTCTGTCCGCAACCCTAAGCCATCCAATCCTATCAAAATGATCAGGGGTTAGATGGATTTTGTAGTTGAGGCCAAGAAGTAGCCTTACAAGTTTGTTTTGGGATGTTTGGAGCCTTGTTTTTAAGGCCTTGGCCTTGTTACTGTTACTGGCCTTGTTACTGTGAGCCTTGCTGGCTTTTTGCCAAGCGAAATGCACCCTTCTATAACA
This sequence comes from Gymnoscopelus microlampas, assembly GCF_963454915.1. Lineage (NCBI taxonomy): Eukaryota > Metazoa > Chordata > Actinopteri > Myctophiformes > Myctophidae > Gymnoscopelus > Gymnoscopelus microlampas. The sequence goes on from NC_139958.1 coordinate 41,812,029, forward strand.
ATGCATGGGTAAACGGAATAAATGCCTGGAGACATCTTTCCAAAAGAATTGACAAGCATGAACCTTCTCAAATACATCTTGATGCATGTGTAGTATATGAGCAATGGAATAGATGCTGACATGGAGAGGTCTGTGCATAATGCTGCCCTGGTTTGGAGACAGGTCATGGAGCGCATTGTAAATGTAAAACTCACTGTTGCTTCATGCAACTTGGCATTCAGGGGGCATAGGGAGGCTATAGGTCAGGGAAATGCTGGCAACTAAGTTGAATCATTGGCTTGCTATGACCCTGTTTTGAAAGAGCTAATCAAATCAGAAGGGTCAGTGAAATACCTAAGTCACCAGATTCAAGATGAGATTATTTACATATTATCTCAACGTGTGAAAGCTAGCATAATTTATGAAATAAATGAAGCCCCGTTTGATTCCGTCATCATGGACACAACGCAAGATGTGTCCAAGATAGACCAGTTGAGCCAGGTTTACCGTTATGTCGCCGTTGTTAGAAACGACATGGATATTGCTACAGATACAGATCAATGAAGTGTTTTGGGGGTTTGAAGTGACTGTAGGCTCATCAGCTGCAGAGCTTGAAAAACAAAATCCTGGGCTCTATAGAGAAAAACAGATTGGATCTGTCTAAATGCCATGGGCAGGGATATGATGGGGCTGCTAATATGAGTGGTGCGTATTCAGGCGTACAAGCAAGAATAGCATAGAAAGAACCACTTGCCCATTATGTTCATTACGCCGCTCATAATCTTAACCTTGCACTCAACGATTCTGTTAAAAACGTCCCTGGAGTAAAACAGTTCAATGACACTGTAGAGGCGCAATACAACTTTTTTGGTCATAGTATCAAAAGATGGGCTTTGCTCAGTGAGTTGATGATGCCAGAGAGCAGAAAGATCACAATAAAACGTTCATGTCCAACCCGCTGGTCCTCTCGCCATGATGCGCTTGTTGCGTTAAGGCACAGATATGGAGACATTGTAAAAGCCCTTACCAAAATAAACCTTACCAATGACTAAAAGGATGAGCGCGATGAAGCAAGTGCATTAAAGAATGCAATCAGCAAATTTAGCTTTATATTTTTGGTCAACATGCAGACCAAGATTTTGGAATGTATAAATGCTGCTTCACAGTTAATGCAAGCGAAACACACTGGATATTCTCAAAGCATCTGCTCTATTACAAAACGCCCTCAATGTTTTGAAGGAGTACAGGGGCCAAAATTTTATGAGGTTAAATCCACAACTCTTTCTATAGCTATTAAATGGGGCAGTCAAACACAATTTGAAATAAAGAGGGCGAGAAAGGTTAAGCGTCACTTTGATGAACTTTCTGAAGACAGTCGCCTGACGCAGAAAGCAACTTTCGGGGCAACACTTCAATGCCTGTCTTGATATAATCATACAGCAACTTTCCCAGAGATTCACCAGCTTACATGGAACTGCGAATATGTTCGAGGCAATTCACCCCAACACACTGTTGGAAGCTCAGGATGAGGAGTTACACCAAGCTGCCCGACGGCTTAGTGAGCACTATAGTCGCGACATAGCCCCCAGCTTTCCTGGCCAGCGGCTTTCTTTCAGAACGTGTTTCAGGGACCAGATACCTAAATAAAAGTCTGTTGTGGATCTAGCTAAAATGCTCATTGTAAACCACCCAGCAGTGACATCTACATTCAGCGAGGTTTGCACAGCCTTCATATTATTTCTGACTCTTCCCGTCACTGTTGCAACCGCCGAACGCTCATTCTCCAAATTGAAATTGATTAAGAACGACTTGTGAAGCTCAATGGGACAGGAGAGACTCTGGACTGTTGTCAATAGAAAGTGAACGGGAAGAAACCGGACATTCAACATACAGTGGATGAGTTTGCAGAGCGCAAGGCACGTCGAGTCCCCTTTCAATAGTGGTGAGTAGGCCTACGTGGTGAAATTGAATGTGTACTTGTAGCCTATACTGAATGAGCCGCCGTGCCAATTCTACATAAGCCCTGTCACTGTCCTTGGTGCTGAACTCTTAAATGCTTGCCTTAATTTGTGTGACGAGAATGTACATTGTAAGCCCCGCAGTTGTGGGCAGTTGTGAGTTGTTGAAAAGCAACTTGTTGTAAGCAACTTATAATAAAATTGAATTGAAATGTAACTTCAAGCTTTCATTTATTATGCTAGCTCCATAATGATTAATGAAACAGTATAGTGTGACTATAATCTCTCAAGAACAGATTCTGCCCTGCGGTGGAATCTGTCGGAGGGGTTCGTCATAACGTGTGCGCATTGGCTACAAGTGGGCGTGCCTTCAGATCAGGAAGCGGGCCGCGCTTTACCCAATCAAATGTAGTGGGCGGGATTCACGTGTCCATCCACCCTTCCCCCCTCGAAACTAGCCGAAACTAATTTAACAATAGCGTCCTCGGAGCGGACAAAACCACGGATAGATATTCACATTTTAACTTATTCTTTCATCATAGAAACAAGTGGGCTTATAACCAAAACCATCCATGTTCTCTGGGAGAAGTGGTGTTAGTGTTCCGTGTAGAAATATTGTTAGTGGGAATGAAAACATAGTCGCACCAACCGGAAGTGATGCGCTGAAGGCAGACATGAAACCGGAGTTTCCCTGCGCACTAGGCTTCCATTTTCCTCCCGCCAGACCCCACAGACAATATCAGAAAACAGAGGTCGCTGTTTTTCATTTTCTGTGGGGTCTGGCTACGCGAGACTAGTGCGACTATAGCTTGTCCACTGCGCAGTGCACATGTATTATACCAAAGCGCTCGGCCCAAAACACAGTCGCCCCGCAGCGTGCCGGAAGAGGGTTGAGGCGGGTTCACGAGCAGCTCTTGCCAGAGATGACCCACGAGTCTCTGAGTTGTCTCAAACTCAAGTCCCCATCTCTGGCTCTGGCTCAAAATGCTGGTATCGGTATCAGTGAGTATGCCAATCTATGCCATTCCAATGTGATTTACCACATGATAATATTTCATTTACAGTCATATTTTGAATGCTTCAGTTGATGTTGCACCACGGTTTTGTACTGTTACTGTACTATTACTTTATATTTAACTTATATAACTTGTACAGTAGGAGTTCATTATGTATTTCTGGTAAGAAACAAAATATGTATCACTTATTTTGTATGTCTATGGCAAAAATAAAATATCAATGAAAATGTCCATCACAGGCTGGCATGGTAATGACCCCTGATTCTTACAGATGCACCACAGTCGTCACACCTATCCAACCAGCTAGATTATCTATCCTACACTACAGAAAACAGAAACCAGAACTTTCAGTTTCAGTTTCACATAAATGAAACTTAAAAACTGTAAGTTCCCTGCCTTGAGGGAGGAGCAACCTTGAAGATAAAAAGACTGTCCGTGGATAGTGCCTTTTCATTCACTTGCCTGCTTCTCATCACTCTGACATCAGCATCACAACAACAGAGGTAAGGACACAAACAGCCTTACATGGTATAGACCAGTGTTTGTCAACCCTGGCAATCGGACCTTTTTTGTGCCGTGAGTATATGCTAGCTGTGCCGAATGATTGATTGATTGAAACCTTTATTTATTCTCGAAAAGAGCATTGAGGTTCACCCTCATTTGCAATGCTGACGAGATTACATACACAAAAATCAACAATTAAGGCACATAAAACACAGAAACAACAAAATAAACCATAACAGAACATTTGTAAGTTAAAAACAATTACATGTTGAGGTAGGGAGATTTAAGAGCAGGTGATAAAATTGTCAATAGGATATTGGGGCATTAATTTTTAGCGTGAGTTGTAGAGTGTTCCATGAAATAGGAGCATCAAAGCAAAAGGCAGATTTCCCCAGTTCAGACTGAACCGGTGGAACCTCAAGTGTAAGCCAGTCACTTGAGCGGGTCTGGTGCTTTTTTTCCATTCTAATAGTAATGTATCAGCATTACTTTTATGACAGCACTCAGCACTAAGTGCCTTTTTCCATTTGTCATGGCTGCTGCTCAGCATCACAACAACAGAGGTAAGGACACAAACAGCCTTACATGGTATAGACCAGTGTAACCCTACAAACACAACCCTAACCCTAAAAGAGAGAGGGAGCGAGAAGGATCCTCCACAATTAAAGTAGACAAAAAGATATAATTAGCTAAATTATATGAAAAACATCTACAATGTTATAAGCGTCCTGCTAGTGCTTGTAGCACGTTATCTATTGTGAGATCATCAATAAATGTCTTCTTGCATTAATGTCGGTGCCATTAATTAATTAGGCCTAGGCTACTTTGTTGATATGGTGCTGAAATGTTGAAAAGCCCTTGTAAAATCGTACCACTGTACTATTGGCAAACTGTAAATAAAGTACTCAATGAAAAAAAAAAGGTCGCGGCGAGGGTGGGGGGGTGAGGGGGCGGGGGGCGGGGGGCGGGGCTGGTCTAGGTCAAGTTCAGCCCCCATGGTCGCGCACTAAAGCCGGCGCCACTGCACCTCATTGTCCATGAAAAGTCGGGCGTCCCGAAAATGAGCTCGCAGAAGCGCTCGTATATTTTGAAAATAGCAGATCTACAAGCTCACAACGGGTCGCATCGCGACAGAGCTTACAGATCTGCTATTTTAAAATAGCCAATGCAGCCAGATCTGCAAGCTTAACCAAATGACTGTTAAAGCAGTTTGTTCAAATTACTTTATAAAATGTTATATTTTCACAGGGATTATTTATTAGTGTAGATATACATGTAGGAGTGGATTATGTGTCCAGATGCCTGTCAGACAGTCAGACAATGCTGCTCCGGACCGCAGGTCTAGAATGGAATAAACGGGCGCAGCCAAATTCAACAACTGCAATCGACCAGGCGTGAGGTTTCAGCTTACAGTAGGATGAAGCCAACGTCAGGATATATTGATAAATGCCGAAAGTTGCGGTGGCTAACCGTGGCTTCTATTTTAGAAGCAGGCAACCCTGGAAAAGACTGCCATTGCCATTAGCTTGAAATCCCCACTGATGACATCATCGATGGGGTTTTCAAACTTTGTTTATTCATGCTACACTCGCTGCATCATACATGCAAATGAAGAGCGAAGACAAAGGCTCTGGTTGCCATCAGATTGAAATCCCCTCCAAAAATGTACCTGTCATCAACAGGTACATTTTCAAGCTAGCCACAAGCTAGCCATCTCTGAGACCCAGAGCAAGTAAACAATCACGTATTCTTTTTTTTAAGGCATAGGCTACACGTATATGGATCTTTAGTCCTCTGTTTTTAAAAAGAATCCCTGGCCACATGACAAAGATAAATAAAAATCCCTGTGCACACGTAGACGCAGAAACGCATTGATCAGCTGCAAGTTTCAATTTTATATCCGATTTTATATTTACATTTATTTTATATATAAATACATATACATTTTTAATCACATGTTAAGGCCCAATATAATTAATTAATACTGCAATAGCTGCATTATTTTAATAGCATACGTGAACACCATACGTAAACATAAACGAAAACAACATTATTAGGGCGCAGCTGCAGCGCAAACAGTAGCCATGGTTCACATGACCGGTGCCGAGTCCCTGGTTTACAGTGGTGTTCGATTTTCTTTACATTGCCAACTCTCACATGTACATAAACGTTCAGATTTCAAATATAAAGTGCTTACCCCCGAGCCACGGATGTTACAAGGCGATCCGGACCGCAATAAGTACCCGTATCTCCCGTATTGTTCAATAAAAAGTATTTTAATCCCATCGCTGGCCATTTTATTTTTATTTTATTTATTTTTAAAATAATGTATCAGAGTGCAATACACCTCCCAGCCATTAGTGTCGCATGGTTGAAAGCATCGGAGAAAATTTGGAGAAAATGGCCGGCGATCGGATTAAAATGCTTTTTATTGAACAATACGGGAGATACGGGTACTTATCGCGGTCCGGATCGCCTTGTAACGTCCGTAGCTCGGGGGTAAGCTCTTTATATTTGAAATCTGAACGTTTATGTACATGTGAGAGTTGGCATTGTAAAAAACACACCTATAAACCAGGGACTCTCGGCACCATGACTGTCATGGTATGACAGTCATGTTTCAGGGCTACGGAAACTGATGAGTTTTACTTCATATTCATTCCATGAGCAGCCGGAACGGTCGTCCTCGTCCCAAAACTCCCCGTCCCACGCATCTTTTGAGCGGGCCACCCGCGGCCGCTCCATGGTCGCTGGATTTTGACCCGGGGCGATTGTGTTTTAGGACGACAGACCCCGCAGTCAACCCGGGTGCGTGTGCGCTACTCGGCGCAGAGAAAGAGGGTTTTCTTCACACAGTGAATGAGCTACTTTTCCCACCACTGTCTTATTACAAGTAAGACGCGCGAACGCTGGAAGCGAACGCAGCTCGAAAATATTGTGTATTTACGGACTCTGTGTGTGTGTGTGTGTTTGTGTTTTGACTGTAGCTGCACTCTGGCGCACTCTGGCGCCCTCTGTCGGCCGCACCCAGGCAGTGCACTGCACACAGACACACAGACACACACACAAGCCGAGCAGACTTTCATAGTATGCTCCACTTGGGCGGAGGCGCGCGGCGCGCCTCCTTCCGCGTTCGCAATTAATTATGACATTATTTTGCCATAAATGAGCGTGCCTTGTTTCATAGACTGTGAGTGTTGCTCTCTCTCTCTCTCTTCATTTATTATTATAATGACCATGAGCGGTCCGGTGTTTATGTATTATTATATTATTTATCATTATAATGACAATATGCGAATGTGCGATGACGTCATCGTTTCTCAAAATGTCCGGATTACATGTCCACACAGATCCACTGAAACGCGTGTTTTGGAAAACCTTCACTTATTTATCCGTTTACAAAAATATCCGTTTTAGCGGCCAAAAACACCGTTTGCGTGTGGCTGAAAGGCCCAAACGCACACAGAAATGTGCGTTTAGAAAAAGATCCATGTACGTGTAGCCTAGGCCTAAGACTTGCAGCCTCCTGAAGGTGTATCTTTAGGGCAGTTTTGAAAGTGAGTAGGGTTTTACACTCCTTTACTTCTTTTGGTAGGGCACTCCACATTTTTGTTGAATAGGATGAGAACGAGTTAATTCCCTTTGTTGAGCCAAATCTGGGTTGAACATGATTCGTGGAGCTGCCTCTGGTGTTATGATCGTGGACTTCATTCACGGTGAAGTACAGAAGGTTTCATTGAGAAAGTTGAGAGCATAAAAAACAAGCAGCACTGCAGCATAGTTGACAGTCCAGCACGGCCTTGACCTCCTGGCCAGCAGCTTTCCAGTCCAGGAGAGTCTCGCCTCTCCTCCATCTTGATTGGACATTCGGAAAATAATCGATGTGCGGTGCTCATCTCCAAAAGTTGACAATGAATGTGTTAGTTTCCATTTAAAAAAAAAAATCTGTCTGTAATATGTCCTGTATGCTGGCTGGTTGTATACTTACTGTAGTGATCTTCTCCCTCTAAGCAGAACAATAATGTCTGGAGACAGAAGAGTGACCGGGAGTGTGAGAGTGCTGGGCTTGATGTTCAGTCTGCTGTGTCTGCTGAGTCTGGCCAACTGTCACCTGGACAGAGACACATCGGTACAGAACTTTGTTGTTACACTGTGTTTAATATTTGGTACCAAGCTCATTGGAAGTAACGGTAACACTTTACTTAAAGGTCGGGTCTAATATTCATTATAATCGCGTTTATAATGCATTATAATGCTCTTATAAGGCACACTCGTTATAGATGTTTATAATCATGTATGACAACTTATAACGTTTATAACGTATTATAAGTGCTGGTCATAATGCATTATAAGCTCAGCGGAACAGCACATTATAACTACCTTAACTTAGCTAGTTATTATGTATAATTATAAACATTTATAACAAGTGTTATGAAGCATTATAAGTGCATTATAATGCATTAATATGCATTATAATAACCCAACCTTTAAAGTGTTATCTGTTAGTTATAATGTGCTGTTCCACTGAGTTTATAATGCATTATGACCAGTATTTATAAATGATATTACAAGTTGAAGAACCTTTATAAGTTGTTAAGTATAATTACAAACATGTATAAAAAAGTGTCATAATGCCTTATAAGTGCATTATAATGTATTATAAATGTGGTTATAACATATTATAGACCCCTCATTCAAAATAACTGATTACAATTATGAACATGCCGAACCTTTACTGAACCTAATGTATGGCTTTACTTTTACCCACCAGGAGGAATTATTTGATGATCAATTTAACAATGCTTTGAAGACCATTGCAAAGGTGCGTTATTTAAATGCTGTGCAAGCAATAATGGAGAGAGATAATGATGCCAGTGTTTCACACTGTGAAGTCTGCTTGTTCCAGTGAGGCTGACGACGACGATGCAGAGATGAATAACCTCCAAATGAAAATAGAAAGAACTGGAAATCAGATCAATTACATAGAGAAGATTCAAGATGAGCTGTGACCAATCACAGTGCATCTTGTTTCCTCATACATCATAGCAGCAAGAAAACGCACGCGCGCACACATGCATGCACGCACGTACGTGTGCACACACACACACACACACACACACACACACACACACACACACACACACACACACACACACACACACACACACACACACACACACACACACACACACACACACACACACACGCAGGGTACCACTTTTATAGTCTTTGGTTTGGTTTGGTATGATTCGACCAGGAATTGAACCCAGACCTTTGTCCACCATTGTAACTAATGTGTTTCAGAGAACTCTCTGAGCGCATCAGTGTGCTTCTCTCCAACTGTTTGAATAAAGTCGTTTTGTTATTTAATGCCCTCATGGTTTAGTTCCACTCATTCTGTTAGAAGGCAGGGAACCATTGTCTTGTCCAGCTTTATCTTCATCATGTTTACTGTTAATTGCAGGAGCTGCGTCTGGCCCTAGAGAAAAAAAATACAGAAGATGTAAAGGTGAGGACATTTTAATCTGTATGGTAGAGTATGTTAATTCAATGTTAACTGTATTTGGTCTCCCTGCTCTTCTACTGAGACATTTAGATTGTGTCAAAGGTCATCTCTCCCCTAGACACAGGATTTGACGCAAATTGATGGTCAAGATTAAATTTATCCCCTGAGCAAGTAGGCTGGCTCTATTAGCTCAATAGTAAAAACTAAAATCAGCACTTGTGCAGGAAACCATATAATATATGTAAGGCTGAAGTGGTTAATGTATGTTTTGTAATAATAACAATCTACAAAGTAACTAGTAACTAAAGTTTCAAATAATTGTAGTGGAGTAAAAGGACAGTATTTGCCTCTGGGTGAAGTCGTCCTTTAAGGTTATTCTTTTATTTAAATGACAGTATCCAACATGGATATAGCTTTTTTTTTCACTCATCACAAGTTAGTGCAGCATTGGATAAAAACAAAATCTAAATCTTAAAGCTTATCAGTGGTGCACCACAAAATAATGTAAACAAATTAAGTGCAGAATAGTGCAGTAACAAAATAACTCCAAAAAAGGGGTTATTATTACATTTTTATTTAAAAAAATGCAGATGAAGAGATGCATAACCTCCAAATGAAAATAGAAAGAACTAGAAATGAGATCAAATACATAGAGAAGATTCTAGATAAGCTGTGACCAATCACAGCGCATCTTGTTTCCTCATACATCATAGCAGCAAGAAAATGCACGCACGCACGCACGCACACACACTCACTCACAACACACACACGACACACACATGACTCGACCAGGAATTGAACCCAGACCTTTGTCCACCTTTGTAACTATTGTGTTTCAGAGAACTCTCTGAGCGCATCAGTGTGCTTCTCTCCAACTGTTTGAATAAAGTAATTTTGTTATGTAATGCCCTCATGGTTTAGTTCCACTCATTCTGTTAGAGAAGGCAAGGAACCATTGTCTTTTCCATCTTTATTTTCATCACTCATGTTTACTGTTAATTGCAGGAGTATTGTCTGACCCTAGAGAAAGCACAAGCTCTAAAGGTGAGGACATTTTAATCTGTATGGTAGAGTATGTTAATTCAATATTAACTGTATTTGGTCTCCCTGCTCTTCTACTGAGACGTTTAGATCGTGTCAAAGGTCATCTCACACCTAGACACAGGATCTGACACGAATTTGATGGTCAATATTCAATTTATCCCCTGAGCAAGTAGGCAGGCTCTATTAGCTCAATGGTAAAAATGTCAGTACTTGCACAGGAAACCGGGTTCAAATCTGGGGTATAGGAAAGCACACTCAGCTTTAAGTCTGGCAAGAGTCATTAAGTTATTTAAATTTTAGGCTAATGCTAGGTTCATTGTTTACCTGGTATCTTTGAGGCACTACACTGTTCTCTCTGCACTCTGTGATTATTTACCTTGTTTATTGAATAGAGTTCATGCTTACTGTAATGCATTACCTGCTGTATGTAACACGTTACCCCATAACTGACTACAAATATGAACTTATCCACCAGGAGACCTATCAGTCAGCCATTAAATACATGGAGGAGCTCGGTGCTGAAATAAAACGCAGCAAAGAAACAATGCTGGACATCATTTCAAGAGCCCCCCCTCAAGACCTGCTGCAAGACGTGCTGCATAAGACGAAGTTGTTATATCTAAACTTGGACACCTCAGACATAGAACAGTTCATACTTAAAATGAAGAAAAGTGATGAGAAACTGGAGCGGAGCTTGGCTCTAGTTAAAAGGGTGTTAGAGATGGGTCCTAAGGAGGAGCTGTGACAAATCACAGGCCGGTTCCTATATGCATAAATATCAGCTCTTAATGTCCAACTTTCTCTTTAACCTCTTGGACCCCAGCATAGGGGTGGGCGATATGGCGATAGATATCGTCGCGACGATACTATGTCTCCACGATATGCTTTTTTAGAGATATTATATCTATCGTCATAAAGTGAGTCACTCAGGCATAGAGTGTGCACTCATATTCTATGATTTGCAGTTCTATACCTTAATTTTATAATTTATCGCTCTTGTCAGTCTGCACAACAGCAGTAATGGACGGAGAGTCAGGCTCATTTGGATATTCCAAAACCGACACAGTGCAAACTAAAGTTAATTGCAAAGTTTGCAATGTTCAAACGTCACTCGATATAACTTTTAACCAAACGCGGGTGAAACAGCGAAGGTGTCCCCGCATAAACAGTGCACACACGCACATGGACCTCGCGTATCGATTAAAAACAACAATTCGTACCTCGCTTACAAAAGCTTATCAACACCATGAATTAACATAGGAATGACCGACCTGGCTGGATGCATATGCAAATCAATGATCCATTGTGTGACCTGCTAGTCTACCGTTACTAGGTAGGTGTAATGCTAGGCTACTGTCAATTACTCTGAAGATTCTTGCAGGGGCCCTCATACAAGGTTATTATGATTATGCATGCATTTCATGGTATCACAACACCTCCAAGGCCTTAAAAACAAGGCTCCAAACATCCCAAAACAAACTAGTAAGGCTACTTCTTGGCCTCAATCACAAAACCCATCTAACCCCTGCTCATTTTGCTAGGATTGGATGGCTTAGGGCTGAGGACAGAGTACAGCAACTTGCTATCGGCCTGGTCTTCAAGATACACCACAACATTGGGATAATACAGGGGGCTGTATTTGTCAAAATACTTCCAAAATGTTCAAAGTCCACGATCATAACACCAGAGGCAGCTCCACGAATCATGTTCAACCCAGATTTGGCTCAACAAAGGGAATGAACTCGTTCTCATGCTATTCATCAAAAATGTGGAATGCCCTACCAAAAGGAGTAAAGGAGTGTAAAACCCTACTCACTTTCAAAACTGCCCTAAAGATACACCTTCAGGAGGCTGCAATTCGAAAATGGCCTCTGTCCAAGTCTTAACCTACCCCCTACCCCCCTACCCCTTTTCTTTTTCTTCTCTTGTACATATTTTTCACTCTTCATACCAGTAACCTGTAAGCTGATTGTATGACATTCTGTATAGTAGTGTGTATAACTGTCTGTCTCTTATATGTCATCATGATTTGTGTGCATGGGGATCTCATCTTAAACAAGCTCAGTGCTTAATGAGTCTTCCAGTTTAGTAGACCTTGTATTGTGAATTTGTACTTCCATGTACTGTTGTTCTCATGTCATCAATCAATCAATCAGTCAGCAGTGGTGGAAAAAGTAAAAGTATCAGTACTGCAATGCAGAAATACTCACAAGCTCACAACGGGTCGCAAAGCGACGCGTTGTGAGCTTGTAGATCGGCTATTTTCAAATAGCCGAAGTATATAGGGATAAAGTGGTTAATGTGTGTTTTGTAATAATGCAAATCTACAAATGTACTTAGTTACATTCCACCACTGACTGTCAGATGTTCTGTCTGAAGCAGTCTGTTACACTACTAACTCACCATCAAGCAGCCTACACTCAATGTCACATGATGCAACAGCTGGATAAAAAGGAATAGATTATCTATCTATCAGCAGCATAAAAAATAATATTACATCTATCTATCAGCAGCATAAAAAACTAATATTATATCTACATCTATCTATCTATCTATCTATCTATCTATCAGCAGCATAAAAACAAATATTATATCTATATATCTATCTATGTATCAGCAGCATTAAAACGAATATTATATCTATATCTATGTATCTATCTATCGATCAGCATAAAAACTATATTATATCTATATCTATCAGCAGCATAAAAACGAATATTATATCCATCTATCTATCTATCTGTATGTAGCCTGTCTGTCTGTGAACACATTAATTAATAAGATATGATGATTCATTATATTGTATAATATAATGATTATACGTGCCCCATGATCATATCTTATAAAAATGTTATAATCATATAATATAATTAATCATCATATGTTATTAACAATCATAAAATAATAATAAAAACGAAATTAAAAAAATGATGGTGATATATATCGTCTATCGTGATATTTCTTGAAAAATATCGTGATAGTATATTTTTCAATATCGCCCACCCCTACCCCAGCATGCCTATTCTGGGGAACGTGCGCCAAGAATAGCTGATCTACAAGCTCATATTGTGAGTTTATAGATCGGCTATTTTTGCCGAAGATATTTGCTTAATATTTTAATAAAGAATAGAGGGTTTAAGTGGTTAAGCCTGTCTTTTAGTTGTCTTATGTATTGTGCATTGGGAAACTGTACAATTGTCATAATTCAAAACGGCTTATTATGAATATAAGCCTAACATGGGATTCTGCTTAATTAATAGGCTGTACCTTGAGTATGTCACATCTGTAATTTCTTAAAATAAGTTTTCATTCTCTCTTACATTTCATTCTCTCTTACAACCCTTAAACCCTTATTGGGTGAAGGTGTCAAACCTGCATTCTGTTGACCTGACAGGTTGAGGTTGCCTTCCATTGGTGCTTAGCAATGCTCTCAGCAAACACTAGTACTAGACTGCCTCCATTCTGTTCTGTTACACACAATGCCATAGTCTTCTTTTTTTGCTTTTTGCTCCTGTTCTTGCACAGACCCTTTTAATAAACTTGCTTTTGATTTTGTAGACCGTCTCAGTATTTTTCTTCTCAGATGGTAGAACATCCACCAAAGTAACAGTTTTTGTTAAATGTTGTCACAAAATATTGACTATGTGGAAGAATATTTTGTTAATCCAACCTTGATGTGTTCATTAAAAGTGCATAGAGCCACCCTACACTTTTCAAATCAGCCTCATGGTGGCACTATAACAGACAGAATCATGTTTTGCCCTCTAACTCTTGAACCATAGGTCATACAATCAAAATGATTTCCCCCTTGGATTCCATGGATCATTACGCAACTCCCATAATAAGCCAAGCCAATTTTCACCTTGCAGGTTTTCCACCATGTTGTGTTATGCTTCAACTATGGTTCTTCCTATGGTGCTTCCCTGTCTTCTATGGCACTGTTTCCCAAACAGTGGGTCGGGATTCATCTGTGGTTCATGGACCCATTTCTATGGGTTCGGAGTAATTTTAATAATTATTTCAAAATATTTTCAAAAAATGTCCCAAAATCTAAATTTCAGACATTTTTCGAAACAATTTCATAAATAAAATAAAATAAACAAATACATTCCACAAATTAAAACAAACTTTTACGAAGTAGTGGTATAAAATAGCTGATCTACAAGCTCACAACGCGTCACACACGCACAAACGCACACTAAGACACCCTACTCCCACTGATAACACAGAGGCATCTGATGGAGGCAGCTCCATCTTCATACTCCTAGCAAGATCTGAGGTTGGAGTATACACGTACGACTGACAGGTTTATGATGCCTAAGCCAAATAAAGCTGACCAGAACACCGGTCAGTGCCCTCTCACTTGACCGGTCATAGAACGGTCGAGGTGATAAGGTGACAGCTAATCTCTGCCTTCATCAATAAAAATACTACCCAAACCCCCTTTGCCAGGAACCCACAAACTAACAAACAGATGAAATTACTTGTATGTTTGTTCAGTATTAAAGTTTATGCATACCAAATGAAGACAATCGTTTACCCTCCTTATGCTTTGATATGCTCAACTAGCGATGTGTGATAATGAATGTGTAATGAATGTGTTCCATGTGTTATAGTAGTAGGTAGTTTTATTATATAAGTTTGATATTTAGCAATAGGTCATGTTTAGACTTCTTGAGCCATTGTGAGCTCAAATTTGGAGATGATTCAATCAATTCCCTGACAAGTTCTACATTAAAGGGTAGAAACCAGATAACATCTCTCTCCTGTTCACAGCTCCAAGCTCCAAGGGGGGTTGGGGGGTTAACACATCAGATATGCTAATGAGCTATAGCTGGCACCGGGCCTGCTTTCTTCAACTTATACATACAAACATATAGGCTACTGTAAGTATAGAGAGTTCTTTGGGCGGGAACCCCTATTTGTAACTATACCTTTCAGGACGGGAACCCCTTTTGCGGTTCTTGTTGCACACACACACACACACACACACACACACACACACACACACACACACACACACACACACACACACACACACACACACACACACACACACACACACACACACACGGTGGGCGGTGGCATATGGACCATTGCAGACTGAACTGAGGGGGGCCCTCAGAGTGAAATGAAGTGAAGCTTATAAAACTAGAAAAAGTGCTCCTCGGAGCACAGGTCTCCGCCAGGTCAGGTAGGTTATTGTGGCCTCCTGGTGGCGCTATAATAGGCCAAAGTGAAAAGGGTGCCATTTCTTCTTAGGCCTTGCAAGGCAATCGGACACTGCATTTATGATTTGAGGCATTTTGTTCAAAAAATATGTTTTGCTAAATTAGACCTGCTGGTGGCGCTATAACAGGCCAATGTTAAAAGGGTGGCATTTGTTCCTCAACATAGTGTGAATGAGCGTGCAAAGTTTGACCGCAATCGGATGCTGCGTTCATGATTTGCGGCATTTTGTTCAAAACAAGCCACTACTGCAAACTTTAGATGTCAATCTTAGCCAATCAGGATGGAATATAAAAAATCAAACACATCCGTCTTGATCACATGACTATGCAGATCATGTGTACCGATTTGCGTGAAATTTGGATAAAATCGGAAGGAGTAATATAAAGAAATGTGTTTTACATAAGTCGGCCTCCTGGTGGCGCTATAAAAGGTAGATGTGAAAAATGCAGGGCAAAGTTTTTTCCTTGACTTGTAGAGAGTGCACATACTGTACAAAGTTTTACACAGATTGGTGCAGTTATAGGTAAAAACACAAACCGGGCTGTTATAGCGCCACCATGAGGCTGATTAGAAAAATCTCAAGTGGAATTTCTTCCTCGGCATAGTGGTAATGTGGGTGCAAAGTTGCACGGAAAGTGCATGCTGTGTTCATAATTTGAGGCATTTTGGTCAAAACGGAGCAGTCCTGCAAACTTTGGAAGCCATTTTTAGCCAATCAGGATGGAATATGAAAAATCTGAAAGACCCGTTTTTTTTTATGACTATGAGATACTGTGTACCGATTTGCGTGATGTTTGGACAAAATATGTAGGAGTACTGTGAAAAAATGTGTTTTGCAAAAAGCGGCCTCCTGGTGGCACTATAACAGGGCCATGTGAAAAAAATGGGGCAGAGGTTCTGAATTGGCATCCAGGGAGTGTGTGTGCACAGTTTCGCTGCGATCAAGCCGACGATGCGGGAGATTAGCTATCCACAGACGGACGGACGGACGGACGGACAGGGGTAAAACATACTCTCGCGCCATGCCTTTTGGCCTGGCGGAGACAATAAAAAAACGAAAGAAAAGGAAAAGACCATTACTGCAACAAAAGTAGTCAATAAAATATACTATAAAACATTGGCCAAATTGTCAAATAATATAAGAGAGAGGCAAACATGTTGAAAATAGCCGATCTACAAGCTACAACGCCTCTAAACGTGAGGCGTTTTGACAATGTTATTTTTTTCACAATATTGACTTGTGGAACGGAGTCAAACAAAATGGGGGGGGGGGGGGGGGGGGCGGCCTGAAAAGGTTGAGAACCACTGCCCTAGTCGGACCGAAATTATCTGAAATTACTACATTACCATAATGCAGCCTAAACGTGCGTTGCACGGGGCGGTCCTGCCATTACGTTAGTTACTGGAGTTGCTGTGGAGCTACACAGTTCTCCACAAGAAACAAGCCCACAACATACTGTACACCACCATCTACAATGGACTAACTGAGCAGCAATAATAACATTCACCGCACGAACGTGCATTGTTGACAAAGTGATTGCACAGCCACTGCAGGCATGACAACCACGTTAGCCTTAGATACATGCCAACTATCACAGCGCCCTGTCCGTCGTTGCTGCGACTGAATGTGATGGCTACAGCAAGCTCTCTGCGATGCCATTGTCTGGAAACTGCTCCTAGCATGACACAACCAATGAGAGCGAGCGCTTTCGTTGTTGCTAAGATACGATGTATGGCACATGGGTCTCTGCCCCATAGCTTGTAGATCTCTCACACATGATTGGCGTAGCCTGCATTGCCAGGTCTGACTTTTTGTATAAGCGATTTTGGGCTTATTTGGGCGCGCTTTTGGGCTCGTTTCCATAGACCACAGCAGTGCTTGTTTCTTTCCCGTGACGGATGTGGCAAAAAAGGTGCCAAACGAACCATCCGGAAGTAAATTGCGAGATGAAATATATAGCACTTTTTGATTATTAGAGAAGGAGACACATGTGAAGGTGAAAAATTAAATGTAGGAGATTATATAGTTTTTCATGAGCGATTTTTGTAGCAAGTTGTGAGAGAATTGGGCCACTCCTGTGGGCGGGGGGCTCAATAGAACCATTGGGGTTTGAGAAGGAGACGCTCTCTGATTGAGTGGTAGGATAATAATAATAAAAAATTAACCAATAACTAAAGTTTTCAAATATTTTTTTTGGAGTAAAAGTATAATATTTGCCTCTGAGATGTAGTGGAGTAGAAATAAAAGTACTGAAAATTGGAAATAGTCCTGTAAAGAAAAAAAAAAACTCAACATTGTAGGCCTACTTGAGTAAATGTACTTTGTTACCTTACACCACTGTTTCTCTGAAGGTAGTTCATCTTCCTCGGTCATCCATGTGAGAAGCATCCAGGCGTGTATACAGGCATGTGAGGATTCTCCTCTCTGAGTCTCTGCAGCAGCTCACAGGACTCTCTCTGCTGGCCCTTCCATCAGAAAGTCACTCATTTCAGGCACGGCTTCTTCGCTGTCTCTGCAGACGGCGACAATCTGGTGCAGTCGACGAGGTGTTCTTCTGACCTGCAGCGTGCCGGAAGAGGGTTGAGGCGAGTTCACGAGCAGCTCTTGCCAGAGATGACCCACGAGTCTCTGAGTTGTCTCAAACTCAAGTCCCCGTCTCCGGCTCTTGCAAAATGCTGGTATCGGTATCAGTGAGTATGCCAATCTATGCCATTCCAATGTCATTTACGACATGATGATATTTCATTTACAGTCATATTTTGAATGCTTCAGTTGATGTTGCACCACTGTTTTGTACTGTTACTGTACTATTTACTTTATATTTAACTTATATAACTTGTACATTAGGAGTTCATTATGTATTTCTGGCAAGAAACAAAATATTTATCACTTATTTTGTATGTCTATGGCAAAAATAAAATATCAATGAAAATGTCCATCACAGGCTGGCATGGTAATGACCCCTGATTCTTACAGATGCACCACAGTCGTCACACCTATCCAACCAGCTAGATTGTCTATCCTACACTACAGAAACCAGAAACCAGAACTTACAGTTTCAGTTTCACATAAATGAAACTGAAACTTAAGTTTCCTGCCTTGAGGGAGGAGCAACCTTGAAGATAAAAAGACTGTCCGTGGATAGTGCCTTTTCATTCACTTGCCTGCTTCTCATCACTCTGACATCAGCATCACAACAACAGAGGTAAGGACACAAACAGCCTTACATGGTATAGACCAGTGTTTGTCAACCCTGGCAATCAGACCTTTTTTGTGCCGTGAGTATATGCTAGCTGTGCCGAATGATTGATTGATTGAAACCTTTATTTATTATCGAAAAGAGCATTGAGGTTCACCCTCATTTGCAATGCTGACGAGATTACATACACAAAAATCAACAATTAAGGCACATAAAACACAGAAACAACAAAATAAACCATAACAGAACATTTGTAAGTTAAAAACAATTACATGTTGAGGTAGGGAGATTTAAGAGCAGGTGATACAATTGTCAATAGGCATTAATTTTTAGCGTGAGTTGTAGAGTGTTCCATGAAATAGGAGCATCAAAGCAAAAGGCAGATTTCCCCAGTTCAGACTGAACCGGTGGAACCTCAAGTGTAAGCCAGTCACTTGAGCGGGTCTGGTGCTTTTTTTCCATTCTAATAGTAATGTATCAGCATTACTTTTATGACAGCACTCAGCACTAAGTGCTTTTTTCCATTCGTCATGGCTGCTGCTCAGCATCACAACAACAGAGGTAAGGACACAAACAGCCTTACATGGTATAGACCAGTGTAACCCTACAAACACAACCCTAACCCTAAAAGAGAGAGGGAGCTAGAAGGATCCTCCACAATTAAAGTAGACAAAAAGACATAATTAGCTGAATTATATTAAAAACATCTACAATGTTATAAGCGTCCTGCTAGTGCTTGTAGCACGTTATCTATTGTGAGATCATCAATAAATGTCTTCTTGCATTAATGTCGGTGCAATGCCATTAATTAATTAGGCCTAGGCTACTTTGTTGATATGGTGCTGAAATGTTGAAACGCCCTTGTAAAATCGTACCACTGTACTATTGGCAAACTGTAAATAAAGTACTCAATGAAAAAAAAAGGTTGTGGCGAGGGTGAGGGGGCGGGGGGGCGGGGCTGGTCTAGGTCAAGTTCAGCCCCCATGGTCGCGCACTAAAGCCGGCGCCACTGCACCTCATTGTCCATGAAAAGTCGAGAGTCCCGAAAATGCGCTCGCAGAAGAGACTGAGGCTGATGATGACGATGCAGAGATGAATAACGTCTAAATGAAAATAGAAAGAACTAGAAATCAGATCAATTACATAGAGAAGATTCAAGATGAGCTGTAACCAATCACAGTGCATCTTGTTTCCTCATTACATCATAGCAGCAAGAAAACGCGAGCGCGCGCACACACACACACACACACACACACACACACACACACACACACACACACACACACACACACACACACACACACACACACACACACACACACACACACACACACACACACACACACACACACACACACACACACACACACGCTGGGTACCACTTTTATAGTCTTTGGTTTGGTATGACTCGAACAGGAAGTCCACCATTGTAACTAATGTGTTTCAGAGAACTCTCTGAGCGCATCAGTGTGCTTCTCTCCAACTGTTTGAATAAAGTCGTTTTGTTATTTCATGACCTCATGGTTTAGTTCCACTCATTCTGTTAGAAGGCAAGGAACCATTGTCTTGTCCATCTTTATCTTCATCACTTATGTTTACTGTTATTTGCAGGAGCTGCGTCGGACCACAGAGAAAAAGAGAGCAGACGTTTTAAAGGTGAGGACCTTTATAATCTGTATGGTAGAGTATGTTAATTAAATATTAACTGTATTTTGTCTCCCTGCTCTTCTATTGAGACATTTAGATTGTGTCAAAGGTCATCTCTCACCTAGACCATATAATATATGTAAGGCTGAAGTTGTTAATGTATGTTTTGTAATAATACAAATCTACAAAGTTACTTGTAACTAAAGTTTTCAAATAATTGTAGTGGAGTAAAATGACAGTATTTGCCTCTGGGTGAAGTCGTCCTTTAAGGTTATTTTTTTATTTAAATGACAGTATCCAACATGGATATAGCTTGTTTTCCATTCATCACAAGTTAGTGCAGCATTGGATAAAAACAAAATCTAAATCTTAAAGCTTATCAGTGGTGCACCACAAAATAATGTAAACAAGTGCAAGTGCAGAATAGTGCAGTAACAAAATAACTCCACTTAAAAGAGGTTGTCATTACATTTTTATATTAAAAAATCATACCCAGTGTGAAGTGGGCGGTGTGTGGTGGCGAGGGTGAGGGGGCGGGGGGGCGGGGCTGGTCTAGGTCAAGTTCAGCCCCCATGGTCGCGCACTAAAGCCGGCGCCACTGCACCTCATTGTCCATGAAAAGTCGAGAGTCCCGAAAATGCGCTCGCAGAAGCGCTCGTATATTTTGAAAATAGCAGATCTACAAGCTCACAACGGGTCGCATCGCGACAGAGCTTACAGATCTGCTATTTTAAAATAGCCAATGCAGCCAGATCTGCAAGCTTAACCAAATGACTGTTAAAGCAGTTTGTTCAAATTGCTTTATAAAATGTTATATTTTCACAGGGATTATTTATTAGTGTAGATATACATGTAGGAGTGGATTATGTGTCCAGATGCCTGTCAGACAGTCAGACAATGCTGCTCCGGACCGCAGGTCTAGAATGGAATAAGCGGGCGCAGCCAAATTCAACAACTGCAATCGACCAGGCGTGAGATTTCAGCTTACAGTAGGATGAAGCCAACGTCAGGATATATTGATAAATGCCGAAAGTTGCGGTGGCTAACCGTGGCTACTATTTTAGAAGCAGGCAACCCTGGAAAAGACTGCCATTGCCATTAGCTTGAAATCCCCACTGATGACATCATCGATGGGGTTTTCAAACTTTGTTTATTCATGCTACACTCGCTGCATCAAACATGCAAATGAAGAGCGAAGACAAAGGCTCTGGTTGCCATCAGATTGAAATCCCCTCCAAAAATGTACCTGTCATCAACAGGTACATTTTCAAGCTAGCCACAGCTCATATCTGAGACCCAGAGCAAGTAAACAATGACGTATTCTTTTTTTAAGGCATAGGCTACACGTATATGGATCTTTAGTCCTCTGTTTTTAAAAAGAATCCCTGGCCACATGACAAAGATAAATAAAAATCCCTGTCCACACATAGACGCAGAAACGCATTGATCAGCTGCAAGTTTCAATTTTATATCAGATTTTATATTTACATTTATTTTATATATAAATACATATACATTTTTAATCACATGTTAAGGCCCAATATAATTAATTAATACTGCAATAGCTGCATTATTTTAATAGCATACGTGAACACCATACGTAAACATAAACGAAAACAACATTATTAGGGCGCAGCTGCAGCGCAAACAGTAGCCATGGTTCACATGACCGGTGCCGAGTCCCTGGTTTACAGTGGTGTTCGATTTTCTTTACATTGCCAACTCTCACATGTACATAAACATTCAGATTTCAAATATAAAGTGCTTACCCCCGAGCCACGGATGTTACAAGGCGATCCGGACCGCAATAAGTACCCGTATCTCCCGTATTGTTCAATAAAAAGTATTTTAATCCCATCGCTGGCCTTTTTTTTAGTTTTTTTATTATTTTTTTAATAATGTATCAGAGTGCAATACACCTCCCAACCATTAGTGTCGCACGGTTGAAAGCATCGGAGAAAATTTGGAGAAAATGGCCGGCGATCGGATTAAAATGCTTTTTATTGAACAATACGGGAGATACGGGTACTTATCGCGGTCCGGATCGCCTTGTAACGTCCGTAGCTCGGGGGTAAGCTCTTTATATTTGAAATCTGAACGTTTATGTACATGTGAGAGTTGGCATTGTAAAAAACACACCTATAAACCAGGGACTCTCGGCACCATGACTGTCATGGTATGACAGTCATGTTTCAGGGCTACGGAAACTGATGAGTTTTACTTCATATTCATTCCATGAGCAGCCGGAACGGTCGTCCTCGTCCCAAAACTCCCCGTCCCACGCACCTTTTGAGCGGGCCACCCGCGGCCGCTCCATGGTCGCTGGATTTTGACCCGGGGCGATTGTGTTTTAGGACGACAGACCCTGCAGTCAACCCGGGTGCGTGTGCGCTACTCGGCGCAGAGAAAGAGGGTTTTCTTCACACAGTGAAGAGCTACTTTTCCCACCACTGTCTTATTATTAATTATGACATTATTTTGCCATAAATGAGCGTGCCTTGTTTCATAGACTGTGAGTGTTGCTCTCTCTCTCTCTCTTCATTTATTATTATAATGACCATGAGCGGTCCGGTGTTTATGTATTATTATATTATTTATTATTATAATGACCATGTGCGAATGTGCGATGACGTCATCGTTTCTCAAAATCTCCGGATTACATGTCCACACAGATCCACTGAAACGCATGTTTTGGAAAACCTTCACTTATTTATCCGTTTACAAAAATATACGTTTTAGCGGCCAAAAACACCGTTTGCGTGTGGCTGAAAGGCCCAAACTCACACAAAAATGTGCGTTTAGAAAAAGATCCATGTACGTGTAGCCTAGGCCTAAGACTTGCAGCCTCCTGAAGGTGTATCTTTAGGGCAGTTTTGAAAGTGAGTAGGGTTTTACACTCCTTTACTTCTTTTGGTAGGGCATTCCACATTTTTGTTGAATAGGATGAGAACGAGTTCATTCCCTTTGTTGAGCCAAATCTGGGTTGAACATGATTCGTGGAGCTGCCTCTGGTGTTATGATCGTGGACTTCATTCACGGTGAAGTATAGAAGGTTTCATTGAGAAAGTTGAGAGCATAAAAAACAAGCAGCACTGCAGCATAGTTGACAGTCCAGCACGGCCTTGACCTCCTGGCCAGCAGCTTTCCAGTCCAGGAGAGTCTCGCCTCTCCTCCATCTTGATTGGACATTCGGAAAATAATCGATGTGCGGTGCTCATCTCCAAAAGTTGACAATGAATGTGTTAGTTTCCATTTTTTTTTTTTAAATCTGTCTGTAATATGTCCTGTATGCTGGCTGGTTGTATACTTACTGTAGTGATCTTCTCCTCTAAGCAGAACAATAATGTCTGGAGACAGAAGAGTGACCGGGAGTGTGAGAGTGCTGGGCTTGATGTTCAGTCTGCTGTGTCTGCTGAGTCTGGCCAACTGTCACCTGGACAGAGACACATCGGTACAGAACTTTGTTGTTACACTGTGTTTAATATTTAGTACCAAGCTCATTGGAAGTGACGGTAACACTTTACTTAAAGGTCGGGTCTAATATTCATTATAATCGCGTTTATAATGCATTATAATGCTCTTATAAGGCACACTCGTTATAGATGTTTATAATCATGTATGACAACTTTTAACGTTTATAACGTATTATATGTGCTGGTCATAATGCATTATAAGCTCAGTGGAACAGCACATTATAACTACCTTAACTTAGCTAGTTATTATGTATAATTATAAACATTTATAACGAGTGTTATGAAGCATTATAAGTGCATTATAATGCATTAATATGCATTATAATAACCCAACCTTTAAAGTGTTATCTGTTAGTTATAATGTGCTGTTCCACTGAGTTTATAATGCATTATGACCAGCATTTATAAATGATATTACAAGTTGAAGAAGTTGTTATGCATAATTACAAACATGTATAACAAGTGTCATAATGCCTTATAAGTGCATTATAATGTATTATAAATGTGGTTTTAACATATTATAGACCCCTCATTCAAAATAACTGATTACAATTATGAACATGCCGAACCTTTACTGAACCTACTGTAATGTATGGCTTTACTTTTACCCACCAGGAGGAATTATTTGATGATGAATTTAACAATGCTTTGAAGACCATTGCAAAGGTGCGTTATTTAAATGCTGTGCAAGCAATAATGGAGAGAGATAATGATGCCAGTGTTTCACATTGTGAAGTCTGCTTGTTCCAGTGAAAGAGACTGAGGCTGATGATGACGATGCAGAGATGAATAACCTCCAAATGAAAATAGAAAGAACTAGAAATCAGATCAATTACAAAGAGAAGATTCAAGATGAGCTGTGACCAATCACAGTGCATCTTGTTTCCTCATACATCATAGCAGCAAGAAAACGCGCACACACACACACACACACACACACACACACACACACACACACACACACACACACACACACACACACACACACACACACACACACACACACACACGCTGGGTACCACTTTTATAGTCTTTGGTTTGGTATGACTCGAACAGGAAGTCCACCATTGTAACTAATGTGTTTCAGAGAACTCTCTGAGCGCATCAGTGTGCTTCTCTCCAACTGTTTGAATAAAGTCGTTTTGTTATTTCATGACCTCATGGTTTAGTTCCACTCATTCTGTTAGAAGGCAAGGAACCATTGTCTTGTCCATCTTTATCTTCATCACTTATGTTTACTGTTATTTGCAGGAGCTGCGTCGGACCACAGAGAAAAAGAGAGCAGACGTTTTAAAGGTGAGGACCTTTATAATCTGTATGGTAGAGTATGTTAATTAAATATTAACTGTATTTTGTCTCCCTGCTCTTCTATTGAGACATTTAGATTGTGTCAAAGGTCATCTCTCACCTAGACCATATAATATATGTAAGGCTGAAGTGGTTAATGTATGTTTTGTAATAATACAAATCTACAAAGTTACTTGTAACTAAAGTTTTCAAATAATTGTAGTGGAGTAAAATGACAGTATTTGCCTCTGGGTGAAGTCGTCCTTTAAGGTTATTTTTTTATTTAAATGACAGTATCCAACATGGATATAGCTTGTTTTCCACTCATCACAAGTTAGTGCAGCATTGGATAAAAACAAAATCTAAATCTTAAAACTTATCAGTGGTGCACCACAAAATAATGTAAACAAGTGCAAGTGCAGAATAGTGCAGTAACAAAATAACTCCACTTAAAAGAGGTTGTCATTACATTTTTATATTAAAAAATCATACCCAGTGTGAAGTGGGCGGTGTGTGGTCATCACAACATGACTCACTTAAAAAAAAGGATAAATTACTTTTTTTTAAGTCCATACTGCTATTCATAGGGCTGCACATGTGTCATGTGTTTCGCTAGCCAATCACAGTCCTGAATTTGCAAAGTTAAGTCAGCCAATCACATTACAGCTAGTGGTGATGACACTAGCTGTAATGTGATTGGCTGACTTTGCAAAAGTATAGATTTGCATTGACTGTGGAAGGGTTAGGGTTGTAGACTGCGTTGTAGACTATTGGCCAATCACGGTGCAGGATTGGTCAGTGTCCAAAACTCACTTATAGGGGGCGGTTACACCGCCCCAGAAATGCAGATGAAGAGATGCATAACCTCCAAATGAAAATAGAAAGAACTAGAAATGAGATCAAATACATAGAGAAGATTCAAGTTCAGCTGTGACCAATCACAGCGCAGCTTGTTTCCTCATCAGTACCGCGGGAAGTAGGGGTGCGGGGGGTTCGGCCGCCCCCCCTCCCCAAGGTACCCGCCCCCCCCATCAAAAAAAATATATATATTTTTTTGATAATAAATCGGTAAAATCAGGCAGAAATAAGAATTAAATAACATAACTCTAACCTAACCCTAAACCTAACCCTAAAACCGAAATAAAGAAACCAAAAACTGGGAAAAAAAACTAACCCAATCCGCCCAGAACCGCAAAAAAAATGTGCACGCGCGTTGCGCAAACCGCACCCCTAACCTAAAAGGTCTTCCCGCGGCTATGTTCCTCATACATCATAGCAGCAAGAAAATGCATGCACGCACGCACGCACGCACGCACGCACGCACGCACGCACTCTCACACACAAACACACACACATGACTCGACCAGGAATTGAACCCAGACCTTTGTCCACCTTTGTAACTAATGTGTTTCAGAGAACTCTCTGAGCGCATCAGTGTGCTTCTCTCCAACTGTTTGAATAAAGTAATTTTGTTATTTAATGCCCTCATGGTTTAGTTCCACTCATTCTGTTAGAAGGCAAGGAACCATTGTCTTTTCCATCTTTAGCTTCATCACTCATGTTTACTGTTAATTGCAGGAGCTGCGTCAGATCATAGAGAAAGCAGAAGCTGTAAAGGTGAGGACATTTTAATCTGTATGGTAGAGTATGTTAATTCAATATTAACTGTATTTGGTCTCCCTGCTCTTCTACTGAGACGTTTAGATCGTGTCACAGGTCATCTCTCACCTAGACACAGGATCTGACACGAATTTGATGGTCAAGATTCAATTTATCCCCTGAGCAAGTAGGCAGGCTCTATTAGCTCAATGGTAAACATGTCAGTACTTGCACAGGAAACCGGGTTCAAATCTGGGGTATAGGAAAGCACACTCAGCTTTAAGTCTGGCAAGAGTCATTAAGTTATTTAAATTTTAGGCTGATGCTAGGTTCATTGTTTACCTGGTATCTTTGAGGCACTACACTGTTCTCTCTGCACTCTGTGATTATTTACCTTGTTTATTGAATAGAGTTCATGCTTACTGTAATGCATTACTTGCTGTATGTAACACGTTACCCCATAACTGACTACAAATATGAACTTATCCACCAGGAGACCTATCAGCCATGCATTAAATACAATGAGGAGCTCGCTCGGTGCTGAAATAAAACGCAAGAAAGAAACAATACTGGACATCATTTCAAGAGGCCCCCCTCAAGACCTGCTGCAAGACCTGCTGTCGAAGTTGTTATATCTAAACTTGGACACCTCAGACATAGAACAGATCATACTTAAAACGAAGAAAATTGATGAGAAACTGGAGCGGAGCTTGGCTTCAGTTAAAAGGGTGTTAGAGATGGGTCCTAAGGAGGAGCTGTGACAAATCTATATATCTATCAGCAGCCTAAAAGAACAAATATTATATCTACATCTATCTATCTATCAGCAGCCTAAAAATGAATATTACAGTATATCTATATATCTATATATCTATCAGCAGCATAAAAACGAATATTATAGCTATATCTATCTATCTATCTATCTATCTATCTATCTATCAGCAGCATAAAAACTATATTATATATATATATCTATCAGCAGCATAAAAACGAATATTATATCCATCTATCTATCTGTATGTAGCCTGTCTGTCTGTGAACACATTAATTAATAAGATATGATGATTCATTATATTGTATAATATAATGATTATACGTGCCCCATGATCATATATTATAAAAATGTTATAATCATGTAATATAATTAATCATCATTTGTTATTAATAATCATAAAATACTAATAATCCTAAAAACGAACATAAAAAAATGATGGTGATACTGTATATATCGTCTATCGTGATATTTCTTGAAAAATATCGTGATAGTATATTTTTCAATATCGCCCACCCCTACCCCAGCATGCCTATTCTGGGGAACGTGTGCCAAGAATAGCTGATCTACAAGCTCATATTGTGAGTTTATAGATCGGCTATTTTTGCCGAAGATATTTGCTGTGGACAGACAAAAACGGTCCAAGTACTGTTATATCTCAGATATAATCTTTTAATAAAGAATAGAGGGTTTAAGTGGTTAAGCCTGTCTTTTAATTGTTATTGTCTTTTCTTATGTATTGTGCATTGGGAAACTGTACAATTGTCATAATTCAAAACGGCTTATTATGAATATAAGCCTAACATGGGATTCTGCTAAAGTAATAGGCTGTACCTTGAGTATGTCACATCTGTAATTATGTCACATCTGTATTTTCTTAAAATAAGTTTTCTCTTACATTTAATTCTCTCTTACATTTAATTCTCGCGCAGGCTGCCCAGCACACTAAAACCGAAATAAAGTAACAAAAAAAGTAACTTTATCCGCGGGAAACCCGAAAAAAATCTCGCGCGCGCGAGGGACACATGTGTCCCGTGTCATGCGTAGAGCCCCCGTGGAGTCTAAAGCAGCACTGCTAGTACTAGAGTGCCTCCATCCTGTTCTGTTACACACAATGCCATAGTCCTCTTTTTTTTTGCTTTTTGCTCCTGTTCTTGCACAGACCCTTTTAATAAACTTGCTTTTGCTTAGACCGTCTCAGTATTTTTCTTCTCAGATGGTAGAACATCCACCAAAGTAACAGTTTTTTGTTAAATGTTGTCACAAAATATTGACTATGTGGAAGAATGTTTTGTTAATCCAACCTTGATGTGTTCATTAAAAGTGCATAGAGCCACCCTACACTTTTCAAATCAGCCTCATGGTGGCACTATAACAGACAGAATCATGTTTTGCCCTCTAACTCTTGAACCATAGGTCATACAATCAAAATGATTTCCCCCTTGGATTCCATGGATCATTACGCAACTCCCATAATAAGCCAGGCCAATTTTCACCTTGCAGGTTTTCCACCATGTTGTGTTATGCTTCAACTATGGTGCTTCCTATGGTGCTTCCCTGTCTTATATGGCACTGTTTCCCAAACAGTGGGTCGGGATTCATCTGTGGTTCATGGACCCATTTCTATGGGTTGCGAGTAATTTTAATAATTATTTCAAAATATTTTCAAAAAATGTCCCAAAATCTAAATTTCAGACATTTTTCGAAACAATTTCATAAATAAAATAAAATAAACAAATACATTCCACAAATTAAAAAAAACTTTTACGAAGTAGTGAAAATAGCTGATCTACAAGCTCACAACGCGTCACACACGCAAAAACGCACACTAAGACACCCTACTCCCACTGATAACACAGAGGCATCTGATGGAGGCAGCTCCATCTTCATACTCCTAGCAAGATCTGAGGTTGGAGTATACACGTACGACTGACAGGTTTATGATGCCTAAGCCAAATAAAGCTGACCAGAACACCGGTCAGTGCCCTCTCACTTGACCGGTCATAGAACGGTCGAGGTGATAAGGTGACAGCTAATCTCTGCCTTCATCAATAAAAATACTACCCAAACCCCCTTTGCCAGGAACCCACAAACTAACAAACAGATGAAATTATTGTCTCCGCCAGGCCGAAAGGCATGGCGAGAGAGTATGTTTTACCCCCTGTCCGTCCGTCCGTCCGTCCGTGTGTGTGTGTGTGTGTGTGTGTGTGTGTGTGTGTGTGTGTGTGTGTGTGTGTGTGTGTGTGTGTGTGTGTGTGTGTGTGTGTGTGTGTGTGTGTGTGTGTGTGTGTGTGTGTGTGTGTGTGTGTGTGTGTGTGTCATTCTGTCTTGTCTGTGTACAGCTAATCTCTGGCACCGTTGGCTTGATCGCAGCGAAACTGTGCAAACACAGTCCCTGGATGCCAAAGCCGAACCTCTGCTCCAAATTTTTCACATGGGCCTTTTATAGCGCCACCAGGAGGCCGATTTGTGCAAAACACATTTTTGAACAGTACTCCTACACATTTTGGCCCAAAATCCCCCAAATCGGTACACAGTATCTCTATAGTCATTAAAAGAAACGGCTAATTTCAGATTTTTCATATTCCATCCTGATTGGCAAAAATTGTCTTTCAAAGTTTGCAGGAGTACTCCGTTTCGAACAAAATGCCTCAAATCATGAACACAGCATGCAATTTCCGTGAAATTTTGCACACACATTCCCATTAGGCCGAGGAAGAAATGCCATTTGAAAATGTTCAAATCAGCCTCATGGTGGCGCTGTAACAGGCCGATTTGTGTTTTTACCTATAACTGCACCGATCAGTGTAAAACTTTGTATGCACACTCTCTAGAGGCCAAGGACAAACCTTTGCCCTGCATTTTTCACATTTGCCTTTTATAGCGCCACCAGGAGGCAGACTTGTGTAAAACACATTTTTTGATATTAAGCCTTCATATTTTATCCAAATTTCATGCAAATCGGTACACGTGATCTCTATAGTCATGTGATCAAGACGGATCTGTTTGATTTTTCATATGCCATCCTGATTGGCTAACATTGACATGTATGTTTGCAGGAGTGGCCCGTTTTGAACAAAATGCCGCAAGTCATGAATGCAGCGTCCGATTACGGTGAAACTTTGAACGCACATTCACACTATGTTGAGGAACAAATGCCACCCTTTTAACATTGGCCTTTTATAGCGCCACCAGCAGGTCAAATTTAGCAAAACACATTTTTAGAACAAAATGCCTCAAATCATGCATGTAGTGTCCGATTGCTGTGCAAGGCCTAGGAATAAATGGCATCCTTTTCACATTGGCCTATTATAGCGCCACCAGGAGGCCATAATAACCTACCTGACCTGGCGGAGACTTGTGCTCCGAGGAGCACTTTTTCTAGTTTGTATGTTTGTTTGTTCAGTATTAAAGTTTATGCATGCCAAATGAAGACAATCGTTTACCCTCCTTATGCTTTGATATGCTCAACTAGCGATGTGTGATAATGAATGTGTAATGAATGTGTTCCATGTGTTATAGTAGTAAGTAGTTTTATTATATAAGTTTGATAGCAATAGGTCATGTTTAGACTTCTTGAGCCATTGTGAGCTCAAATTGGGAGATGATTCAATCAATTCCCTGACAAGTTCAACATTAAAGGGTAGAAACCAGATAACATCTCTCTCCTGTTCACAGCTCCAAGCTCCAAGGGGGGTTGGGGGGTTAACACATCAGATATGCTAATGAGCTATAGCTGGCACCGGGCCTGCTTTCTTCAACTTTAGGACATGTAGTTCACTCTCAGTCATTGTCTGTCGTTCCGTATCATTGAATGAATTGACCCACATCCTTTGGCAAATTCTTATAATTGTCAGTCGCACGCACGCACGCACGCACAGACTTTTAAACATGTAATAACCACTTGAAACCCAGCACCACTATTCTGGGGGGAACATATAGGCTACTGTAAGTATAGAGAGTTTTTTGGGCGGGAACCCCTATTTGTAACTATACCTTTAAGGACGGGAACCCCTTTTGCGGTTCTTGTTGCACACACACACACACACACACACACACACACACACACACACACACACACACACACACACACACACGGTGGGCGGTGGCATATGGACCATTGCAGACTGAACTGATGGGGGCCCTCAGAGTGAAATGAAGTGAAGCTTATAAAACTAGAAAAAGTGCTCCTCGGAGCACAGGTCTCCGCCAGGTCAGGTAGGTTATTGTGGCCTCCTGGTGGCGCTATAATAGGCCAAAGTGAAAAGGGTGCCATTTCTTCTTAGGCCTTGCAAGGCAATCGGACACTGCATTTATGATTTGAGGCATTTTGTTCAAAAAATATGTTTTGCTAAATTAGACCTGCTGGTGGCGCTATAACAGGCCAATGTTAAAAGGGTGGCATTTGCTCCTCAACATAGTGTGAATGTGCGTGCAAAGTTTGACCGCAATCGGATGCTGCGTTCATGATTTGCGGAATTTTGTTCAAAACAAGCCACTACTGCAAACTTTAGATGTCAATCTTAGCAAATCAGGATGGAATATAAAAAATCGAACACACGTCTTGATCACATGACTATGCAGATCATGTGTACCGATTTGCGTGAAATTTGGATAAAATCGGAAGGAGTAATATAAAGAAATGTGTTTTACATAAGTCGGCCTCCTGGTGGCGCTATAAAAGGCAGATGTGAAAAATGCAGGGCAAAGGTTTTTCCTTAACCTTTAGGGAGTGTGCTTACAAAGTTTTACACAGATCGGTGCAGTTTTAGGTAAAAACACGAATCGGTCTGTTATAGCGTCACCATGATGCTGATTTAAACATTTTCAAGTGGCATTTCTTCCTCTATATAGTGTAAAAATGCGTGCACAATTTCAAGGAAATTGCATGCTGTGTTCATGATTGTAGGCATTTTGTTCAAAACGGAGCACTCCTGCAAACTTTGGAAGCCATTTTTAGCCAATCAGGATGGAATATGAAAAATCTGAAAGACCCGTTTTGTTTGAACGGCCCGGAGGGCCAGTGGCAAATTTCCCTTAATGTCTACCCCTGACCCCTGACAGCCAGGGGCCTCATACTACAGTTTGTGTGTGTGTGTGTGTGTGTGTGTGTGTGTGTGTGTGTGTGTGTGTGTGTGTGTGTGTGTGTGTGTGTGTGTGTGTGTGTGTGTGTGTGTGTGTGTGTGTGTGTGTGTGTGTGTGTGTGTGTGTGTGTGCGCGCGCGTCAATAATTTAATTAAAAGAAAACTGTACAGAGTACTCTTGTCTAGGACATGAAGGACCTTCTGTATAGAGTACTCTATGACAGGGTGGACAACAGAATAAGTAAATCATTTAATTAAAAGAAAACTGACTAAATTAGTCACTAGTTTTACACGTAACACACATTAAAATACTCATGACAACACTTGGTCAAGTTGCGTGTGCGGTTCACATGGTTGAAGTTCAGCTTCCGTTGAGTTTCAGTTCCTTATTTATTTTACTCAGTTCCCTTTTTAGCTGGAACGATCTACTCACATGATTTGTGCTTTGTCTGAAAGAGTCTTTCAAAGTTCCCCATCTTCATCGTCTCTGCATAGTTGCTGAAGAGACAAATACATTTCCCATTTGACATGACAAAAACTAAATACATCACAAACTACAATACATTAAAAGTGATCGATGGATCACAAAGCAGTAAAGCACTAAGCTTTCTCTCTCTCTCTCTCTCTCTCTCTCTCTCTCTCTCTCTCTCTCTCTCTCTCTCTCTCTCTCTCTCTCTCTCTCTCTCTCTCTCTCTCTCTCGAGGTAATCAGTCACCAACTATGCTGCTGTTTAAAGAGAGCCTCCACCTAAAAACTGAAATGACACATTTACTGGTTGAAGATGCAAATGACAAAAACACAGGAGTGTGGCTTTAGACACACCCAGTATGAAACAAATGTTAGTGCGTTGGTACATTCAACCATTTAGACACGACAACCACTCAGTGAAATGAACAGTCTGGACTTGTTTTACCATGTTGGATTAAAGCATAAAGATTAATTTAGGGTAAGTGTTATTAATGTATATGGTATTACATGTTGGATTAAAGCATAGATTAATTTAGGGTAAGTGTTATTAATGTATATGGTATTACATGTTGGATTAAAGCATAGATTAATTTAGGGTAAGTGTTATTAATGTATATGGTATTATATGGTATTACATGTTGGATTAAAGCATAGATTAATTTAGGGTAAGTGTTATTAATGTATATGGTATTACATGTTGGACAAAGCATAGATTAATTTAGGGTAAGTGTTATTAATCAATATGGTACTACATGTTGGATTAAAGCATAGACTAATTTAGGGTAAGTGTTATTAATCAATATGGTACTACATGTTGGATGTCATTGCTATTAATCAATATGGTACTACTGTACATGTTGGATTAAAGCATTTAATGTTAATGTAGGGTCATTGCTATTAATCAATATGGTATTACATGTTGGATTAAAGCATAGATTCATTTAGGGTAAGTGTTATTAATCTATATGGTATTACATGTTGGATTAAAGCATAAAGATTAATTTAGGATAAGTGTTAGTAATCAATATGGTATTATATGTTGGATTAAAGTAAAAATATGAATTTAGGGTTAGGTAATCATACTTGTGTATTCTGTATATTTGTGGAGTCTGCAGTTTGGTTAATCTAACGTACAAACATTTAAGGAGAACTTTGAATATTACCCCTCCCCTGTTCTCTCTTTGATTGATTGAGTATTTTGTGTGTGTGTGTGTGTGCGTGTGCGTGTGCGTGTGCGTGTGCGTGCGTGCGTGCGTGCGTGCGTCTGGTTGCTACCAGAGCCATAGAGAGAGAGAGTTCCGTCATGTGGTTCTGGGCTGTAGTTCCAAACTTTGGAACTTCCTCACTGAGATATACAGAGCTAGCCTCGTGTGGCCAGACAATATCACACAACACACTGCGTGGATATTAGTCTGGTCCCTCTCAGCGACAGATTTTTTTCCAAGGGGCGGTTACAAAAAGATCCAAACGGACTATATTGGTTAGACCTAAAACCAATCAGAGCATTGCTTCCTGCTACGTCACACACAAGCGCCGGTGCTGAAATAGTAAACAACGAAAGCTAGCTCCACTCGTATTTAGTCTGGTAACCAGATGAAACTATTCTTAACACATCTTTCCTTCCAACAAAAGCTTTAAGGGCAATTGTTTGTTCGTCTAAATATTTTCTAACGCGTTTACTACCGATGCTATGGCGGCGTCCATCTTTGTTGTGAAAAACTGAAAATGAGTCTCCTGCATTGTACGTCATTGCTCCAAATAAGGTGATAAGCCCGCCCACAAGATCACGCTGCTTGCTCCAGGAAAGGCAAGACAGAGACCTGGCCAACTCTGCCTCAGATTGGCTTACCATGATATGTGACACTAACTTTAACCAATCATCACGTGTAGACCTAAAACCAATCAGAGGCAGAGTAGGGTGGGTCATATGTACTGTAGTGAGGTTAGAGTGAGAGCACATCGCTGGATGATAATAATCATTATAATCCTCTGAAGATGTTCACTATTTTCACATTAAGTAACGAGTAACCATTCCATTTAAATGTCTGTAATTATAACTATGTTAGTGAACTGGAAAAGTAATGAGTTCATTGATTAAGATAAGACCATTATAAAATAATGTGAGTTAGAACACTGGTTCTAAAACATGTTCATGTGAAGGACACTCAAACTGACTGTATTTGACCAGGGACCCCGATATGAAAAACACAATAATTTGCAACATGATAGCAAGAATAGGAATACCACGATAACGCAATGGTGACTATGAACCAGCAACAGGGTTCTTTTCCCAAGCCGAAATCTGCGCTTAAACTGCAAGGCTGCATGCATGGCTGTGTTGTTGAACACACACACAGCTTAACGTCGGGAAAGTTACATGACTCACTCGCCCAGGTGGTGTCAATAATACTCTAATCGTAACAAAATTCTGAATCACAGCGCTGCCTGTTTCGGATTCCGCACGTTAAAGTATATTAATTCATTTGTTTGTCTATTTATTACCTGCTACTAGTCTTACCCTGCGGTACATAAACACTCCTGTTACAGTCATGGATCAACTTCAACCTGGTGTTTGCACTTTCTCCATTTACGGTCCGTACATCTATCTAAAGGTTCAGATTTCAAATATAAAGTGCTTACCCTATGGCCACGGATGTTACAATTATGCATGGGACTCTCAAAAGTACCTGTATATTCTGTATTGTTCAATAAAAAGCATTTTAATCCGATCTGTGGCCATTTTCTCATAGTTATAATAATAATCAGAGTGCAATACACCTACCAACCGATAGGGTAGTGCAGTTGAAAGCATATTATGAAGAAAATGGCCACCTACAGTATCAGACTCTGCGTGCGTGCGCGTACGTTACGTTGCAGAGAGGTGCTATTTAAATGCATTATGTATCTGTCTTTACGCTCTCTCTCTCTCTCTCTCTCTCTCTCTCTCTCTCTCTCTCTCTCTCTCTCTCTCTCTCTCTCTCTCTCTCTCTCTCTCTCTCTCTCTCTCTCTCTCTCTCTCTCTCTCTCTCTCTCTCTCTCTCTCTCTCTCTCTCGAACCTACACCTAAAAAGTGAAATGACACAGTTCTAAACTGTCAAAGGAACAGCACAGTGTGGGTTGTGTTTTAGGGTGGATTGTCCCTTTAAATGTACCGGCAGTTTAATCCTAATCTTGCTTTGTTTGTTTACATTATAACAAGTGGGTGAATGTTAACAGAACTATCAAAAACAGGAACCAAGTGTCCATCTAATATATTACCACATAATAAAAAGATATATAAGTGAACCTCACAGGTTGTGACTTGAAGTATATAAATCTTTATGAGTATATAGATGCAGATCAGGTCATGTGATACTGAAATGTAAACTGTATTATTTTACCTGGAACCGGAGCATGAAGTGTATGAAAAGGATTGGACCATCTTACTACTGTGCGTTGGTGTATTAACATAACTACATGATAGAGAAGTACAGCCATTGTTCATCTGGAAACCAACATTGTTCAAAGACATAATAAAGCTCATAATGTACTAAATTATGACTACATAGGAGTGGGGCACTAGGACCTGTTGCAACAAGACTGAAGATGCGTAATATAAAAACACAGGAGTGTGGCTTTAGACCAAGGGGCAAGGCTGAGATATTTACGATGAGGCCGACAAAATGGCCAGAGTGGCGCTGTTTTACCCTGCGCCGACCTGTGAGTTCAGAAGGAATTTATTTTAGCGCAAGTGAATGGGTTTTTTGACAAACTTTAGACTAGATTTTCTTACTGTAATAAAAATTGTCATAAATTCTATATGCTTCCAGTCGCTAGTTTAAAGTCTCCTTTCAATCATCAGGATATGCGTTTTGCTAAATTATGGTTCTATTTATTATAAAATTGACGATAAAGTAGGCTATTCTCTAGGAGGGGCGGGATGATTTGATTGACACGCTACACAACCAATAGCATTCATTCCCCGCCCCCCGCTCTTGATTGACAAGTTACCCAACCAATAATGGTCTGAACTCATTCTGACGGGTATTGAAAGATGGCGGACCTACCGTCTTGCAGCAAAGGCTTCATTTTCGGTCTGTAGAAAGCAGCGGAGGGGGTTTGTCCATCTCATTTATACAGTCTATGCTTTAGACACACCCAGTATGAAACACATGTTAGTGCGTTGGTACATTCAACCATTTTAGACACGACAACAACTTAGTGAACAGACAGTCTGGACTCCATGTTGTTTTACCATGTTGGATGAAAGCATACAGATTCAGTTAGGGTAAGTGTTATTAATTAATATGGTATTACATGTTGGATTAAAGCATACAGATTCAGTTAGGGTAAGTGTTATTAATTGATATGGTATTACATGTTGGATTAAAGCATACAGATTCAGTTAGGGTAAGTGTTATTAATTGATATGGTATTACATGTTGGATTAAAGCATAAAGATTATTTAGGGTAAGTGTTATTAATTGATATGGTATTACATGTTGGATTAAAGCATAAAGATTATTTAGGGTAATGTTATTAATCAATATGAAGAATGGTATTACAAAGGTTAAAATATGGTATCTCAAACGTGAGTATTCTTCATATTTGTGGAGTCTGCTGTTAGTGTTTTATACAACATAGTAGAACCACTTGTTCTCATCCAGAAAAGCTTTGGTTAATCTAACGTACACATATTGAAGGAGAACTTTGAATATAACCCTCCCCTGCTCTCTTTCTCTCTCCCGGTCTCTCTCAAGTGCATGCTTCAACGTGTGTGTGTTTTTGTGTGTGTGTGTGTGTGTGTGTGTGTGTGTGTGTGTGTGTGTGTGTGTGTGTGTGTGTGTGTGTGTGTGTGTGTGTCACAGAGGGCCCAGGAATAGAGGACCCTGTAGTACTCTGGCTAGTAAATGGTAACACTGATGCCTCAATCAAAAGCTGCTGTGTCACGCAGTATTTTTACTGGAACTTTGACATTACTTCTTACAAGTGACACAAATCTTTCACTGACAAACGGCCTGTAGGATTCCTCAACCTCAAGACTTTGACATGACCCTTCAACCTGTACCTCCCCCAAGCTTAGCGCAGGCACAGCCACAGCCGCACCTTTTGCAGGGTGAGAGGTAGACGTAGTCTTTGCTTTTAGAGCGTAGCAGTCAACTTTCCAATGCCCTTCTTTATGACAATAATTACATATCTTCTTCTCCTCCTCACGCGTGCCATATTCAGCTTTTGCCTCTGGTGCCACCACCATGCCTGAACTACCAGAAAAGTCAATTTTGACACATGCGCCATCACCATCGTGATTACCAGCGTGCAGCTGGCCAAAGGAGTGTCGCTCCCCATATGAGCGCTTGTGTGTCAATACATATTCATCTGCCAAAGCAGCCGCTTTTGCAGCAGTGTCAACTTTCCGATCACTGATGTAATTGGCAATATGTTCAGGCAAAGTGTTTTTTAATTGTTCGAGGACTGTAAGGTCACATAACCCATCAAAGTCCTTAACATCCAACGCGGCACACCAGCGGGCAAAGTAACATGACCAATCGCGTGCAAACTCTAGATGAGTCTTGTTTTCAGTTTTCCGCCATGTGCGAAAACGTTTGCGATAGGCTTCTGGAACAAGTTCAAAGGCTTTTAATACTGCTGCCTTAACAACAGGATACTTCTGACTGTCAGCAGGGCTTAGACATGAATAGGCCTCCTGCGCCCTGCCCGTACACACATTGCAGCATTAACGTGTGGGCAGACTCTGGCCACTCCGCTACTCGTTCAAACATGGAAAAGAAGGTTTCAGGGTCCTTTTCACAAAATTTGGGCACTAAGCGCAAATTCCTGAAAATGTCAAAATCTTGCGCTTGAGACCCCGAGGCCGCTGCATGACCTACTACTTACTACTGGACACCCCAGCCTCCTCAGCTGTGAGTTTACCTTCCTTTATAAGCTCAAATTTGGCCCTCTCAATCTCCAGTCTAGACTGCTCTACTCTCAACCTGTAACTCCTTCTCTAACTGATGACTCCTCTCCTCTGATTGCAGTCTCTTCTGCTCTGTTTGCAGCATGAGCAACTCTTTCTGTTGTTCAAATGTGAAAAACTGACTAGTGGGCAGCTTAGACTGACTAACCATTTCAGCTGACTTTTCCTCAGTTTCAGGAGACTCTTTTAGAATCCCCATGTCCTTCAAGTTAGCTTTTAAAGTTGACTTTACTGTCTCCTTTAACCTTTTGTCAGTGATTTCTAGTTTATAGTAATCTGCTACTCTAAGCAGCTGCTCCATATGAGGAAATCTAAAGTTTCCTCATATGGAGTCTTCACAAAATCCTCTAGATCGGACATTTTTCAAACTGTTCAAGAAACAAAGAAAGAAAATGTGACCTATTACAAACACGTTTACAAATACACCATGTAGGTGTTTTTTAAAGTTAGATTTTAACTAGACTGAAACAAAAAATTCCAAAATGGAACAAATGTTCCCCCTCTGCCAAAATAGGACAGGTGAGACAGGTGTGCCTACAGGAGTGACGTTCCCCCTACCTCAGCTGCCTAACCAAATATAACCTACCACAACTTGCCCTGGTCTTCAGTGGCCCTCCCGAGTCCCCCTTACCGACTGAGCGTCTCGGTGGCACCACCCTATCCCATATTTTGTGGGACAGAATCTATCAAACCATACAAGAAAGAAACAAAAGCACAACGAGTCCCACAGGGGGAAACGCAGCTAACCTATTTGGGTGGGGATCACCACCCCTCAGACTGTCCAAGACACACCTGTTCCACCTGCCCCAATTACCACAGTAATAGGGGTAACCAGAGGTGGACAAAGTACTCAAACCCAGTACTTGAGTAAGAGTACAGATACTCCTGGTCAAATTTACTCCACTACAAGTAAAAGTAGCTCAGTCAAAATGTTACTCAAGTAAGAGTAAAAAAGTGATTGCTTTTAAATATACTTAAGTATTCAAAAGTACATGCTTTTAAAAATACTTAAAGTACAACTAAAAGTAAAAGTCCTTTGAAGTCCTCGACTACCTCGAGCCAGATCCTTGAGGCAGATCTCCCTGCACTCCATTTCTACTGCCAGTAGTAGTTCCCTTACATTCTCTGCTGTGTCTGAGACTCAGGTAATGTCATCTGATAGTCAGTCATCATGATGGGAGTTACTAGCTTATCAATCAATCAAACCGTATTTATAGAGCACATTTTCACACAACCTTAGTTGACCAAAGTGCTGCACAGGTAAAAGAAAAGCAATACATCAAATCAAAGAACCAAAACAACCAACAAAAAAAACATGTATAAAACACATAACATGCATGCGCATATAGGAGACACAGACATAGAGCGAGATTGTTCATTTACACCTTTACAGTATGTACACAGAAGGTAGAAAACATTAGATAGGAGTTAAAATAGGAATATTTCGGAGTGGATGTTGTTAAAAGCCAGAGAGAAGGTGAGTTTTTTGTAAGGACTTAAAAATCTCGAAGGACTTAGCAGATCTGATGTGGGCCACCACAAAAGCGCGGTCTTCCTCAGGACCAGTGTGAACCCCAGTGCCTCAAAAGAGAATTATGTTCTCATGAGGAAATAACAGGAGTCACACATGAGTGACACATCGCTGGCAAAGCTGCACTCAGATCACATTAATTATATTACAGTTCTTAATGTACTTTGGTGGTAAAGACAATCTATTTGGTACACATTCTCAGATCCAGGGCCATCAACTGTGACCTTTTTGTCAAGATACAATAATATTCAGCTTCAACAATTAGGACATGGAGCTAACTTTAAACTGCGGCCATCTGTCCTATAAACAAGAAATAATAATAAATAAATGCATAGTCATGAAGGGCGTTTTGATTACCGATTACACATTTTTTCATGAGATTATAAGTAACATCTGGTGATTACCTTACATGCTCATTCTGCATGCATACAGGTGACATAGAAAACAGAACATTCTCTCTGTTCAGTGTATGTTTGTGCAGAGACCTGCAGACATTAGCGCCAATCCTGTGGGTGCCGGGGAGCCCGAGCACCCAATGAGAAAGCCGAGCACCCACAGGAAATGTGTCGGTCGGATGACTATTGTGTGATGCTTTGTAACGTGCACAGGATGCATGATGTACCCGCTCTGATACCGTGTTTTATTGTGAACAGATTTCTGTCATTCAAACTGTCTCCCTGTAATCTGCAAAGTCCTTATACCAGTTATGGTTTCATCATCAGCCAATAATCAAATTGTATGACTTGAAATGTAGTATATTAAAAAAAGGTCCTTTTGCACACCTACTGAGACAGGTGCTTAGGAGCAGGCAGCCAGTGCATGAGACAGGAAAGAATGATGATCGTGCACACAGTCTTCACTTACAGCAAAAAAGTATTTTATTGCGAGTACAATGTTTCCAACTGACATTCATCTCTACCCACCCAACATAAATCGGCATCCATGCCTGCAGTCAGAGATGGTGGTTGCAGAGAGGCAGGTGTTGTTTTCAAGAAATGTTCTTTGTGACCACATCCTCTGCTCTCATGAGAGCAGAGGATGTTTCATATACCCACACGCACGAGAGCAGAGGATGTTTCGTATCTACCCACACGCACAACCGTTAACTTCACCTTGTCAAAAGAAGATGGCGCCGATATTTGCACAGCGGTGAACTTCACCCTGTCAAAACAAGATGGCAGACAGACAAGTCGACTTGCTTGGTCTCCACACAAACAACCTTTGATTTCCTATACTGACACATCAGGTCACAATTCATGTCAGATCCTGTGTCTTGGTGAGACATGACCTTTGACACAATCTAAATGTCTCAATAGAAGAGCAGGGAGACAAAATATAACCACCCCAATTGAATAAGTTATATTGTATTAAAGGGACTACACCATGAATTTTAACTTTTTCTTCTTTTTTGTGTGTTTTTGGTCCCCCCTACCTCTCTTCTATCCTCCAAAATACCTCAGTTTGAACACTCAGGCTTTCACAGCAAATCTGGGGTTTTCTGTAAATTGGTCTAAAAACAGGCCAAACTGATTTGGTCCCCCTGCCTACGTCACGTCAGGGAACAATTCCTCACGTTTTTCAGTTCCAACCAATACAAAAAAATAATAATATAATAAATATATTTTTCTTA
Source organism: Gymnoscopelus microlampas (assembly GCF_963454915.1). Lineage (NCBI taxonomy): Eukaryota > Metazoa > Chordata > Actinopteri > Myctophiformes > Myctophidae > Gymnoscopelus > Gymnoscopelus microlampas. Next base: position 41,853,915 of record NC_139958.1, read on the forward strand.
TTTCTTTTTTTTTTTTACTTTTTCCACACAGAACCAGGAGATAACATGCATACAAACTGGCTCAATAGCGCCCCGTGCCAAACAGGACAATGTGGTATTGCAGGTGAAAGTGCTTTATAAGCCAGAGATAAGTTAGTTGGAATGAGTATATCTGAGGCTTGATTTAGGCTCAAACCTTTTGAAAAACGTTTGAGGGACATAAACAATATGATATTAAATATTATTATTATTTTTTTAAATTCATGGTGTAGTCCCTTTAACATGCTCTACCATACAGATTCGACAAACTTACATTTCATTCATTAAAACAAAGTTACATAGTACCTCTTTAAGTAGATCTCATAACTCTTGTTTCAGAGGAGTAACTCTCTGAAACCACCTGCACTGCATGCACTGATGTGCTTGTAGAACCACTACGTTATACAAAGCCTGCAGAAACACCTATAAAAATGAAAATAGAAATGACTGAGTAACCAGAACTAAATACTTTTACTCCTATACAACCATACAAGATGTAACAAAGAGACGAGCGGAGAGGAAAGCCAGAAACATGCTAGTGTGAGAGTAGAAGTGTGGAAAAAACAGCCAACCTAAAAGTACTCAGTACTTTACAGCCTTCTTAGAAATGTACTCGAGTAAAAGTAAAATATTTTTCACGGAAATGTACTCAAGTAAGAGTAATAAGTATCAAAAAAATCTAATACTCAAGTAAAGTACAGATCCTCAGAATCTGTACTTACAGTAAGTACAGTACTCAAGTAGATTTACTCCGTTACTGTCCACCACTGGTGGTAACTAACTGACAGCACAAAACCAAAATAAATAATTGTATTTAACCAAAATAAACCAATTACTTAAATTGTTACTCAAAACAATTGTTACTCAAACAAATTGTTAATCAAATTACCAAAACAAATTGTTACTGAAATTACTCAAAACACTACCATGCACCTCCTCAGTAATGCTGTGATTTAAAGTTGCCAAAATAGGCTTCAAACACAGGAATTTACTTTACCTGTTCAGAGTCACAGCCAACCCGAGTATTTTCACTAAAAGCGGCACGAGCCCCCAATTTGTCACAACCCGGCCCGTGGGCCATGACAAATGGAGGAGGACACGATGGCAGTGTTTAAAAGTAACAGTGACTTATAAACAAAATAACTAAAATAATTCTTTACAACAGGAATGAGGTGTGTAGTTCAGTAATCAGTAGTGTCAGCAATGTATGGATGTGTGTTCAATGTAGTGTGGGGTGTTGTAAAGTGTGTGAACTCAGTCATAAGGCAAAGAAACAAAAGGGTGCTGTCATCTGGTGAGGGATTCCTAGAATGGCTGCCACACACTATTATATAGGGCTCCAGGGAGCATTGATCAGGTGCTCCCAATGCACCTAATGAGGAACCCCAAGTTGGCCTACACCTATAGGATATCCGTGAGAGATAGAGACACATAGGGGAGTACACCATACAACCACACAGGCCCTGCAAGCCAGGCCAAGGGGCCGTGACCATAGATATAGAAACCTAGATACCTCATTGGCCTCTGCAGTTCGTTGGAGCAACTCGTATCGCGGCAGCCATTTTCGCGTAGGCAAACGGACACTCAAAGTGACTACTGGCCAATCACAGTGCGTCTTTTCTAAGACCTGTCAGAATCTAGTTGTCCCGCCCCCACCTGCTTCTGATTGGCCTACCAAACGCCCCCTTCTGTGACACACGCGGAAGCTTCAGGGAAGCTTTCCTACGCTAAAATGGCCCCCGTGATACCAATGCCTCAGAGCCGAAGGAGGCGTCTACCTTTATATGTCTATGGCCGTGACAACAGGCATCCAGTATTTCCTGTTTTCTGATCTATGTCATTGACTGTAACCCTGATAGGTTTAATAAAGACCTAAAGATGAGTGAGTGTGTGGAGAGAGAGGAGGAGGGACCTGACAAACATCACATCCACAGACCAGAGTCTCCAACAGACAGCTGTGTGTCTAAAGATCATCCTCCTGACTTCAGTAATGAACCTGGACCTTCACACACACAGTATGTGAATCCTCCTGTACAATATACACACTATAACACTATAAAATATACACACTATAACACTATACAATATACAATATACACTACACTATAACACTATAGGGTTAGGGTTAATTTGTGCAAATCTTTGAATATATATATATTATTTTCACTGATAATTTTGTCTTCTAAAATGTCTTCTAAATCCTGACAGTTTAAAAAAAAAAAACATGTTGCTATAATAGTGTCTAGGACTGCCAAAATGATATATCTGTTCGTGGACCCCCCCATCTCAAAATATTTTGTTCCATGGACCCCCACCAGATACAAAGATTTGAGTTAAAATTGTATATATATATACATTAAAAGATTTACATTCATTCATTTTCACAATTTCTTTTTCAAAAATAGCAGTGCTGCGCTATGAGCTTGTAGATCTGCTATTTTTGAATGGCCAATGAAATCTAAAATGACACGGATGCGTTTCCGGACTGAATGGGTTAATGAAGTTGAGGAAGTACATATAATGAACATGATGTTGGAGTGTGCTTTGTGTTTTTTCTGTTTTGATATTTTGAACAAGATATCGGCGACTGTGACATCATCATACAGAATGTCAGTTCTTCCTGGACTACAATTCACCATATTCACACGGTGGCCATTTTGCTATTAAGTTAATGCCCAACCTGCAACAAAGAAGGTTTTCAAAGGAAAAGACATGCAGTTTGTCCGTTCTCTAGATATATTGACATGACAGTCATGGGTGGCAAACCTTGCACCGGAAGCTTGATGAAATACATTGCAGTGAATGGAGCCGGCTGGACTTGATTTTCAGACATTGGCTCCAGTGTAGGCGATTACAAGGAGGAGGGGATTAGAATTAGAACCGATTAGAATTGGTTTACAAATTCCCTAAACCAATCACAAGGGATCCCCACCCCCACCTCCGACTCTCATTGGACGGTACTTTTTGTACCGAATATATCCTAGGTTCACATTACAACACCAGACCAAGAGGGGCAGTTCACTCAGAGAGTGGGCGGGGTCTATGGTCTGGAACCAGGCTAAGCTGGACCAGCTCATGAACAACAAATATGTCTGAACGATTGCGACCTTTGTCATATAATCGGTTCAGGAATATAAAAGAAGACATATCACACATTGTTTTCTGTTGTGTTGCTTTTCGATGTGTACAGTATAAGTATTTTATAGAGGTATCTCTATGAAACAACAAAGTATGTTTCTGAACGGCCAAAGTATCTCGAGACTGTCCACCATCTTGCGATACCTCTGAGACAGAAATGATACCTGATGTTGCTGTTTAGATGCCTCAATACAATTATGTGCTTTGCACATCGGAATGTAAGTCATTCAAAAACAACCAGTGATATGTTTTCTTTCATATTCCTGAAGGGGGGAGTCTAGTGATTAACAAGGCAAGCCACTGAGGCTGGTGCTGAGATGGGGTATTCGGGCTGTATTAGAATGTGACAATGCCCACCGTTCACAACTCTTTTAATGTAGAATGAAAGAAGCCCCGCCCAGTAGGGGGAAGCCTCGCCCCTACGATCTGGTGGCAAAAGCTGGTGGGGCCTTAGCTGGAGGGGCCAGTCTGACTTGAACTACAGGAAACATGGGGTCACCAAAATCATGTTCAAAATATCAAAACACAGAAAAAACATAAAACACACTCCAACATCATATTTACTGCGTTCTCAAATAGGTTTTGGGGCAACATCTGCAAAGTTGCCCTTTAAGGCATAGCGGCACCATTTCACCCGCACATAATATTAGCAGCCCACCATCACAGAGCCTGAGGGTTCAAATCCGCAGCGGTACATCCGGCTTTGTCAAGCGTTTATACAGACAAAAACAAGGAAAGAAAATACACTTAAGAAATGAAATTACCTCATTGACTGCATAATATCAAAGAGCCTTCAGGAAACCCAAAACAACAACTGAAAACAAACTGAAACAAAACAAACGATCAATTAAACTCATAATAAAACATGACATACAACTTATTGACATAGAACTTAAACTTAAAAATGTAAAATAAAACAAACCTTGGATCAGCGCCCACGCTGCCAACAAACATATTGCTCTCACGGCGAGTGTCACCAACACTCTGAGCTGTGAGAGCGCTTTCAATCCGGTAGACCATATATGGGGAGCGGCAGGAAGCTGTCACAGTACAGCTTCCGGACCGCTTGTCAAACTAAAAGAAAACTTGGCGAACACAAGAGTTATGGCAGCAGTTACAGGAAATAATTGACATACCGACTAATTTGGAGAGAACTAGGGGTAAAAAAATAAAAATAAAAGTGAGACATAAAAATAAATGGACATAACAAGAATGAATCTTTAACAAATGGACATTTCTATTCGCATGATGATTGTTTAAACGTTTTTATGATTCCAGAAGTGTTTATCACAGACCAGAGTCTCCAACACCCAGCTGTGTGTCTATGAAGAGTGACGGGTCTATATGTCATCCTCCTGACTTCAGTAGTGAACCTGGACCTCCAGATACAGAGTATGTGAATCCTCCTATATAATATGCACACTATAACGCTATACAATATATCAACCAGATCGCCACCCATTTAGTATACATTGCACAGAGTGGTCATTCCGTGCATAGACAACTGGAAAACCCGAAAATCTGTGCAGAGCCGCCTCGCATCTCCCCCATTGTGACTAAACCATTTCGGAGGCGCACAGTTTCAAGGGAATTGTCGCCACGTAAGGGACCACCGAGTGAGCTAACGCGAACGAGTTGCCGTCCCGAACGTTGCGACATTCCCTTGAACCTACTCAGCGCCGTTTGAGTTATGTACTGATAGGCACAGAATCGTGTGGGGACTGCTCTGCTTCTGGGTTTTTCCGGGTTGCAACTGGTTACGCCCACCGTGGGACTCGTCGTACATATGTACGGATTTTCGGGGTTTCTAGGCTACTATGCACGGAATGTATACTAAATTAGTGGTGATCAGGCTAAATTTATACTATGACACAACGAGGCATGGACATAGCAGATACATTAAACCATGGAATATCTATCTATCTATACAACTTGTATTGTACTGTATTTTTAGTACAATTTAGTAGTCATTCATTTGTGCCCTGTTTTCATGTTGCTGCAATCTCGTGAAGGGAAACCCAAATATGTTATTCTCTTATACTTGTGTAATGGACATAACAATAAATAATCTTCAACAAACGGGGACTTCTATCTATCTACAGATGTGCCATTTCAAAACTTCACATGTCCTGCCATCGCCAAGACAGTACATTTTCAGGGGATTCCCAGGGCAATAAGAGGGACAAAGAAGGGAATTTAAAATGCTGAATTATTTTGGTGATCACTGCTTTTATGATGCTAATTAATTTGAGCAACTCTTCAAATCACCTTTCGCCTCATAATGAGTCTGACACCTTGTTCAACACACATTTCTGTCTGTTGAAGGGAAAAACGGGGGTGTGTAGTGACAACTTCTTTTCAGGGGCAAAACAGTGCAATTTTAAGGGCAGAACAGGGAGGAAAAAATGCCTTTTCAGGGCACTTTCAGGGAAAGAACAGTAACGTGTGAAGTTTTGAAGTGGCACATCTGTATGTGCTGCTCGGAGCACAGGTCTCCGCCAGGTCAGGTACGTTATTGTGGCCTCCTGGTGGCGCTATAATAGGCCAATGTGAAAAGGGTGCCATTTATTCTTAGGCCTTTCACGGCAATCGGACACTGCATTCATGATTTGAGGCATTTTGTTTCCTGAAAATGTGTTTTGCTAAATTAGACCTGCTGGTGGCGCTATAACAGGCCAATGTGAAAAGGGTGGCATTTCTTCCTCGGCCTAGTGGGAATGTGCAGTGGCGGAGCGTCCGGGGAGGCAAGGGAGGCGGCCGCCTCCCGGCCCGCGACCCTGGAGGGCCCGGCCGCCGGACCCTCCAGGGTCGCGGCCCCGACCCGGTCGCCGCGACCGGGCCGGGGCCGCGACCTCTCCGCGGCGCCTCTCCGCCTCTCATTTAATTAAAGCAACAACATAACCCTAACCTAACCCTATCCTAACCCTAAAACCGAAATAAAGTGACAAAAAGCCCCCCAAAAGGTGACCCGACCCGACCCAAACCCGCAAAATTTTCCGCGCGCTTCGCGCGCGGGATGTGCACCCACGCACGCGCGCGCACGGGGGGGGCCTGATCACTGTGCTCTGCCTCCCGGCCCGGCTTTCAGTTGTTCCGCCACTGGGAATGTGCGTGTGAAATTTCACGGAAATCGCAAGCTGCGTTCATGATTTGAGGCATTTTGTTCAAAACAAACCAATCCTGCAAACTTTGGAAGCCAAACTTAGCCAATGACGATGGAATATGGGAAATCGGACAGATCCGTGTTGAACAAATGACGATAGAGATACTGTGTACAGATTTGCATGACGTTTGGATGAAATCTGTAGGAGTAAAATAAAATAAAATGTTTTCGCAAAAATCGGCCTCCTGGGGGCGCTATAACAGGCCCATGTGAAAGAATTGGGGCAGAGGTTCTGAATTGGCATCCAGGGAGTGTGTGGGCACTGTTTCGCAGCGACTGGGCCAACGGTGCCGGAGATTAGCTGCTAACGGACAGACAGACAGGGTGCAAAACATACTCTCTTGCCATGCCTTTCGGCCTGGCGGAGACAATTGGGCTTGACGGGCTGCAGCTGTGTGAGCAAGAGCAGGTTCTGATGCCATGATCATAGAACGCTCCCTCCGAACCGCACGCGGATGCCACATAGTCGGAGAAAAGGTCTGTCGGATTAACGCATGCCTCCCCATAAGAACTCGTTAGAATTAACTGAACTCGTTAGAATTGCTATTATTGTTTACACACAACAGAAACCAAGAAATATATATTTCACATCAGATCACAGTAAAAATCCTAAGCATTCTTCCTCCACAATGGGAGAAAAACAGCATCTGAAAGTTTGATGGGATGCATTTTTAAACGTGAGAATGTGACCACTTTTACATTGCATCTTATGAGCGGTGGGGTTCATTTGGTGACGTTGTCTGTTAAGGCGTCTATTGTATAGTCATAATAAATGACTTTCATCTCCACAGAGAGAAGACACCTAGACTGAAGACACCCAGTCAAACCAGAAGTGGACAAAGTAAGACAGACTTAACATTAACTTTTCATGTTAAAAAATGAAACATTGTTTTATCAGTGTCCATGTCCAAATTGAAAATAACTATCAAGTCTGAACAAAAACAAATGACCTCATTATATTTATTTTATCTGTTTTCCTTCATGAATTTCAGATTTTCTAGAGGTTGTTTAATTAATAGTGTGCATACACAACTGTAAGGAAGTATAAACCTGAATGTTTAAAATGCATGAACTCTCTTCTCATAGCAGATGTCAGTCTGCAAGAGGATTTAAATGATTATAAGATCAGTTTGAACAGTCTTGATCGTGTGACATACGTCACTGAAGTGCCCTCCCTCAGCAGAATCTACACAGAGCTCTACATCACAGTAGGAGAGAGTGAAGGGGTTAATAACCAACATGAGGTGTGGCAGCTTGAGACAGCTTCCAAGAAGAAGACCCTCCATGACAAACCAATCAACTGCTGTGACATCTTTAAACCACTCCTCCTTGGTAGAAAGACCCCCAACAGAAGAGTTCTGACCAAGGGCATCGCAGGCATTGGAAAAACATTCTCTGTGCGTAAGTTTACTCTGGACTGGGCAAAGGGTTTGGAAAATCAAGATGTAAATCTCCTGATTCCCTTTTCATTCCGGGAGCTGAACTTGGTCAGAGATGAGCAGCACAGTCTTCTCACACTGATCCATGTTTTCCACCCAACATTAAAGAAGGTCACAGCAGAGCAGCTCGCTGTCTGGAATGTTGGCTTCATCTTTGATGGTCTTGATGAAAGCAGGTTTCCGCTCAAATTCGAGAACATTGACATTGAGTCTGATGTCTTCCACAACAATGACATTGTTTCTGATGTCACAGTGACATCATCAGTGGACTTGCTGTTGACAAACCTCATAAAGGGGAATCTTCTCCCCTCAGCTCTCCTCTGGATAACTACCAGACCTGCAGCAGCCAATCAGATCCCTCCTGTGTGTGTTGACATGGCGACAGAAGTGCAAGGGTTCACAGACCGCCAGAAGGAGGAGTTCTTCAGGAAGAGATTCAGTGATGAGAAGCTGGCCTGCACAATCATCTCACACTTGAAGACATCAAAGACTCTCCACATCATGTGTCACATCCCAGTCTTCTGTTGTATCACTGCTACTGTTCTGGAGGACATGTTGAAGACAGACGAGACGGGACAGCTGCCCAAGAATCTGACTGGGATGTACAGCCACTTCCTGTTGGTTCAGACAAAGAGGGAGAAGCAGAAGTTTGAAGGGTCACAAGAGCTGAATCAACAGCAGCTCAAGGAGACTGCCCGGGAGGTTCTTCTGAAGCTGGGCGGGCTGGCATTTGAACATCTGCAGAAAGGTAGCATCATGTTCTACCAAGAAGACCTGGAAGAGTGTGGTCTTGATGTGAAAGACGCCTCGCTGTACTCAGGAGTGTGCACAGAGATCTTCAAAAGAGAGAGTGTGAAATTCCAGAGAACGGTCTACAGCTTTGTTCATCTGAGCATCCAGGAGTTTCTGGCTGCAGTCTACCTGTTCCACTGTTACACAGAGAAGAACATGAAGGTACTGGAGCCATTCCTGGGGGTCAGTGTCACTTCCTTGGATGACTTTCTGAAGAGAGCCATTGAAAAAGCCCTGCAAAGTAAAAATGGCCACCTGGACCTCTTTGTTCGCTTCCTTCATGGCCTCTCACGGGAGTCCAACCAGAGTCTGGTAGGTCTGCTGGTTCAGACAGAGAATAGTCTAGAGAGCATCCAGAGGACAATCAACAACCTGAAGGAGATGACCACTAAAGATTACTCTCCTGAGAGAATTATCAACATCTTCCACTGTTTGATGGAGATGAACGACCACTCAGTACATCAGGAGATCCAACAATACCTCAAGTCAGGGGACAGATCAAAGACAACACTGTCTGAGTCCCAGTGTTCAGCTCTGGCCTTCATGCTGCAGATGTCAGAGGAGGTTCTGGATGAGTTGAACCTGGACACATACAACACATCACAGAGTGGGCGACAGAGACTGGTCCCAGCTGTGAGGAACAGCAGAAAGGCTCGGTTAGTAGTCATATAGTAAACTTACTAGAACAGAGTCAATCTACCTTCACACTTATAACACTATAACTCATTGGCTGTAATACAAGCTTAAATAATAACTAGGTTTCAAATTTGTCCAGGTCTCAAATAGCGTATTGTGTGTAATTACATGGGCAAATAAAGGCCAGTCCTCGGTGAAGCAGGATGAAAACAAGACTGAGGCTTAAAATACTGCTACATGGTCAACTTGTATTTATTTTGTACTGATTGCCAATGTCACCCTGCACTATGCAGAACTAAACACACACACACACACACACACACACACACACACACACACACACACACACACACACACACACACACACACACATTACATTACATTACATTACATTACAGTCATTTAGCAGACGCTTTTATCCAAAGCGACTTACACACACACACACACACACACACACACACACACACACACACACACACACACACACACACACACACACACACACACACACACACACACTTACAGTAACTATGTATTGACAATATGTAAGCAAATACACTCAATCACAGTGTCGTCATGACATCACAGAATACACTAATAACGTTACAGTGTCAGGGGTGCTCGGGTGGCGCAGTGGTAAAGTGCCTGTCCACCACCGCAGAGGTTGTGGGTTCGAATCCACCGTGGTACATGTTGAGCGTCTACAGGAACCCAATTGGCCCGTACTGGTGTTACTCCAGAGTTATTGACTGAGCAGAGTGACTGTGTGCCTCATTGTAAATTTTCATGGCTACAGGCACAAAGAACAGATCAAGTCTCATACAGTTCCACCAGGAAAAGATGAATCTTTCCCCATAGATTATTGTTGTATTATATACTGTACATAATGAAATAACATCATTTAAAACATAAAGCTACAAAGTGTCTCTCGGTCAAAGGGTGGCACTAGATGAAAGGCTGTAGAGATCACTCATTCAGTAGGGTTCATTTTTCATGGAGCTTGAAGGTTCAAAGCTAATTCCATGTCAAAAGTGTCCTTGAGCAAGAAATGTAACCACTGCTTCTGGGAGCCATGTTAATATTAATGTTAATATTAATGTTAACATTAATGTTAATATTTAGTAACGTTAATGTTAATGTAATGTTAATATTAATGGCATTCATTGTTCCTAATACATAGGATGGTTAAATGCAGAGGACAAATGTACTGTATGTGCAAATGTACAGTGACAAATACCCCACAAAACAACAAAAAACAAACAAAAAAAACAATGGGGAAGTCATCAGATAACATTAGCTAGCATCTCAACCACAACGGATGTGATTCTGCATGCAACCATGCAGTACCTAATACTGAACTTTAAATCTATTCTGGGACTACTTAGATATGCACACACACCAACAGGAAACATAGAACATGGTACCACACAGAACAACAGGAGAGTCTAGTCAACTCTAGTCCTCTGCAATATTCACAAGTGTCCTCATTAGCTGGAATGGACCATACCATTAGTGAAAGGGTGCACAGATGATTTTAAATCTGTTAAACAATGAACATGGTTGTTTGGTATGGTAAGGATGTGCTGTGATTGGCCAGTAGTAGCAGTGATTGATAGTGATTTGAACCCGAGGACTACGGACTGGGAGTCTAATGATTAATGAATGTGATGCCGCACCTACATCTGTCTAGGAAATGACTAGAGAGACTGGGGGCGTGGCCAAGTTGGTCAAACTAGTACTACTAATGCTACTCGCAGATAGGACTTATCTTAGTTGACTTCCTTGACAGTGAATTGAGTTTAAGATATTTTTATTTAATCTATATTTACAGACTTGTTGGCTGTGATCTCAGTGAGAGACACTTTGAAGTTGTGGCTTCAGCTCTTAGCTCTAAACCCTCACATTTAAAACAACTGGACCTGAGTGACAACAACGTCGGCCTGGAAGATTCACTGGAGCTGCTGTGTGCTGGATTGAAGAGTCCACATTGTTGTCTGGAGATTATCAGGTCAGATTAATTTAACAAAATGTAAATATTATATGAATACAGCGGTGAGACCTTATTTGAATAGTGTGAATAAGGTTGCCCACACTGACTAAAATAATGATTAAGTACACTGGTTATTCAACCTGACATAGAAGTGTGTGTTTTTCAGGATGTTTTTGATGACTTGGCACAGATCAAGGTCACCAGACACGTCCAATAGTTTCGACCATTATACAAGGCTGAACAGTACCGTAGATCTGGAGAGATCTATGAGAGATGCTCTGTTATTTGTGCATGCTCAAATCCTCAGGCATTGGAGTAGCCTCTCATAGAGCCGGTAGGTGATACAGAGGAGGGATATGGGACAGTAGCTCATTGCCGATTTTGGGTCATTTCCATATTTGGGGATTGCAACAACCATTGCCTTTCTCCAGGCAGATTGGGTTGTTTTCTGTTTCATACATTAATTCACTATTTCTAGAAGCCAGGTCTTTGTGTTTTCTTTTTTTTGGTCAAAGGCCTTTGAACCCTAGAGTAGCAAATAGCTTAAAGTGCAGGGGGGCATACGTAAGTCCGACATCCCATTTCTCCGACTACGTGGCATCCGCGTGCGGTTAGGGTTAGGGTTCGGGTTTGGTATAGGGTTAGTATTGGAAACGTCGGAGGCATGCGCTGTCGGAGGAATGCGCTGTCGGACTAACGTATTGCACCCAAAATAGTCCGACAGCGCATTCCTCCGACAGCGCAGTGCTCCGACATTAAACAGTAAACCCGAACCAAACCCGCACCCTAACCCTAACCGCACGCGGATGCCACATAGTCGGAGAAAAGGTCTGTCGGATTAACGCATGCCTCCCCTGCACTTTTGGGTTGTGTACTTATCTTCTCATGATGTAACTGGTCCAAATGCAGACATATATCGCTCCATCATTGCTCAGTTGATTAGAAACAGCTCTTAAAGTCACTCTTTCACCATATAAATGAATGCAAACTAAGCTGATTCTGACAGTAGCCTGTATGTAACGCATGTATCACAAAACCCTGTACGAAGAGTGTTTTATAGATTGTTGATTTTACTATTTGAAGATACGCATCCGCAGATCCAGTCTGCTTCCTCCCTTCGTCCAGAGAAAATGGCTAAATCAACAGGAAGTCTAACTTTTTCTTTATGATCAAGTAAATATTATTTAGTTCATGTTACTCCTTTCTTAGGGTTCAGCTCTTGTATCTCTACTCCAAACCCTGACAATCAGACTGGTTACTTTCTCTACCCAGGAATAATGTAATATCTGATATTTGATTCTTCATTTAGACTGACTAACTGCTGGTTGTCAGAGAGATGCTGTGAAGTTCTGGTCTCAGCTCTAAGTTCTAATCCATCACTCCACCTCAAAGAACTAGACCTTTGTTTCAACGTCCTAAATGATTCAGCACTGCAGCTGTTCTCTGGACTCAAGAATCTCCAGTGAGTAGAATGAACTATGTCCATGTTAATTAGTTCACTATTTCTATTAGAATGTTTCAATGTTTGGTAGGCAGGCTGGGGGTGAATATGAGTAAAATAAATGATGAATGAATCATACTAGTATTATTATTAGTAGTATCATTATTATTGTGATTGATTCCCTCTGCTGCTGACGAAGGCGGTCGCACTTTCCTCTCCTCCCGACCTCTATCTCCCCACCTCGCCTCTCTACACTGTATCCACGAACAGTCTCGGGTGAAAACTTGAGCTCTACAGTGTTGTTAGCTAAGCTGTTTCGCCGCAGTGCATCTATGTAGGTCGTGCACTTCTTGTCTTTCCTTGCTTTGCCCTAGGTTGGCTCCTACAGTGTCAGTTTGCTTGCCACTAGTTCCGGGTGCCTGACACAGTACCCTGCCAGCCTCATCCTTCATCCTCTCTCTGACTTTGTCGGGGGCATGGTCCATTGCTATAATGAATATGAAGAGGGTCAGAGTGTTCACCTGTAGGACCCCTGCTAGGATCTCAAAGTCTTTGGTGTCACCGTTGTGGGTTTGAACCTTGGCTCAAGTCTGGCAGAAGGTTCCTGAGTTTCCCCTGGTGGATGGTGTCCAGGCCTTTCGGAAGTCGATGAAGGTGATCACCGCAGACAGGTTCCGCCCTTACTCCTTCCAATATGCTCCTCAGCACCAGTATCTGCCCACCTGTTGTTCGCTTCGGGCGGAAGCCGTTCTGTGAGTTTCTCAGTAGATGGGTCTAAGACGGTTGAGGATCATCCTGTTAGCTGTCTTGGTGACTTATGAGCTTAGGCTGATGCCCCGGTAGTTGTCTGTCTTGGTAAGATCGCCTGACTTTGGTACTGGAATCATGATAATTGTGCGCAAAACCATCGCCAGACGTGTGTGCTTCGTTAATAAAATCCAACACCACTTAGTCTATAGGCACATACTTCAGAACCTCCATCCTCCCCGCAGCTCTTGTCGCACTTGATAGTAGCCATGGCCCTCTGGTACTCATAAGGATAATTCCTTTTAACAGGTCGTTCATGAAAGTCCTTGCGGTCTTGTTTCCAATGAGAACCTGTGAGCAATTAGGGGTTAAGAGTCTTGCTCAGGGACAAATTTCATTTCATCGACACATATGCTGGCCTGGCCTGGAATCGTATCTGTGGCAACCAGGGCCTCTGGCTCCCTAGGCGGGCTCACTAACCACTCATCCATGGTGAATGGTCCATCTGGTACGGGAAGGTCATTGAAGACAGGAAATATCGGATCATCCTCTTCCTCGGTTGAAGAAAGATTTCCTAGGAGTGTTTTGAAATGTTATTAGCCTACCATGTTTCAACTCGTTCCTCTGCGCTTTCTCCCCGGATCTTGGAAGTCTGAGCTTCTGCCAGAAATATATATATTTTTTCTATTCAATTTTTATCCAATGATTTTGTAACCCATTTTGTACCCAGTGCCAATGCCTTAGTCAGAATTGTCATTGATGAGCTTCCAGCTCTTGCCATGCTTCTGGTTAACTCATTCAGTGCCCAGCTTATTTATGGAATTTTGGCTCTGAGTGCCACAGCTAAAATTCATTGTAAAAAAAAAAGTGCTTAGGAGCCGAGATACAGCCTTTTTAAGTTAGAAGTTAAACAAAGAGTGAATGGAGCAGCAAATCTTCAAATCATCATATCTTGGGTTCTGAACATGTTTTTTTTTTTTAAATGGAAAAAAAGTGTAATTGACGTCATGTGGCGCACGGGGCGTCAGGCCACGTGACGTCTTTGCATCATGTGGCACTGGATGAGTTAACATGCGCCTCTTCAATATCCCTGATTTTTTGGATCAGCCTCTGTTGTTCCTGCTTTTCGGTCAGCGATAAAGTCCCTTTGTGCTGCTCTCATCTTCTCCCTGGCTTTGGTGATTCTAGGGTCAAGTCTTTCCTCCTTGCTCTGGGAACTTGCTGGAGGCATGTCTCAGCTGCTAGTTGGTTTGCTTCAGCGAGGCTTTGGTAGCAGGCTGTTTTGCTCACCTCCTCATCCTCCTCCTGCAGTGCTTGGAACCTGTTCTTGATTTCCACTGCGTAGTATTCCTGTAGCTGAGGGTCCATCAGTTGACTCCATTCATATTTCACCTTCCTCCTTCCCTCCTTCCTCGGCGCCATCAGGCTCAGCCTTTGAGCTCTGATTTACGAGTTAATTTTAACCTTTAATTTGTATTTCGATTCACCCCCAGCATTCCTTTCATGTTCCTTCATCAGTCAGTAAACAGTTTTGTCCCTTTTGTTTTACAACATGAAAAGCAATCAAATGTAACATAATATGTTTATGTATCACTAATGTTCATGTAACTACATTACAAGCAGTGTTGGGTAATGCTTTTTAAAAGTAACTTGTTACGTTACAGGATTACTGCCATTAAAATAAAGTATTCTGTTATGTTACAGGGTTACCTTCTAAGAAAAGTGACTTTTCTCAGACAAAGTGACTTGTCTGAGAAAAGTAACTTTTGCGTTACTGAAGATTAAAACCCATTTGCGAAGAATTACATAGCCTAAGCAATATCTCCTCAGAGTAAGTTTGGTAAACATAAAATCGAGAGTGCAGCATATCGGCCACAGTGTTGTGGAGCTGCGTTGGGCTTCACCAAGCATACTGGCATATCTAGGTGTGACAAATTAATGTAATACAAAACCAAACCAGTACTGTCAGTCGTGTGACACTGTCACACCAAAAGTGGTGACCTATTGAATAGAATTATTACACAATCAACACAGATTGCTTGCAATTGGCAAGGCACGCGATCACCAATTTGTGTGTAACACGCGTTCAACACTCTGTTGACAGAGACGTGCTCATTCATTTACCAGGAAACGTGCAAAAGTGGCGGATGGATTTCCATTTTCCATTTGTTAGGACCCATTGTTTACCCAACACTGATTACAATTTGTATTAATATATTACTTAACCCCTGAAAAAAAGTTATGTACATTTTGCACTTCCTACAGAGTGAAACATGGAGGACATGAACACTGGAATAAACCTCAACTCCTTACAAGATGTGAGTATATGTCTGTCTGTCTGTCTGTCTGTCTGTCTGTCTGTCTGTCTGTCTGTCTGTCTGTCTGTCTCTTTGTCTGTGTCAATATCACACATTGCCATTTTATACTGGCTCCTCCCTCCCTGGATGTTGTCCTGAAAACTTTTCAGTAGCTTCCAGTGAATTCAGGTGGTTTCTCTGCTCTTGGCCTGGTCCTAAACACCAGACTACGGTCATGTGGTTTGACAGAAACAATGGATCAATAGATCTCTCTCTCTATCAATGCAGACAGATCTGCAATCTTATCTGAATGACTGTTAAAGCAGTTTGTTTAAATTAGTTTATAAAATGTTATATCTTCACAGGGATTATTTATTAGTGAGTTAAATAATACATTTTGGAGTGGATATATGTGTCCAGATACCTGTCAGACGGCGAGACAATGCTGTTCCGCAGGTCTACAATGGAACAAACGGGTGAAGCCAACGCCAATAACTGCTCTCGACCAGACGTGAGATCTGAGCGTACCGTAGGCTGAAGGCAACGTCAGGATATATTGATAAATGCCGAAAGTTGCGGTGATCTCGCTGTACGCCCATTATTTGGTCTGCACCGCGTTGATAAATGAGGGCCAGAGTTTGTGACGTTAGGGTTAGGTTTAGGCATAGTGTTTGTGAGGTTAGGGTTTAGGTTAAGGTTAGGTTTAGGCATAGTGGCCCTCACTCATCAACGGAGCATAAAAAACAGCATGTTTCATGTATTCCGTGATGGTACAATCTTTGTCAAGTAGCCTACATAAATGACACAAATCTCATCGTCATAAATCATACCATGCGTTGGTATATTAATTTAACCCATTACGAGCAGTGCGCAGTGCGCTTCTAGTTTACACTAAAATAAAGCAATCATGTATTCCCCCTTGAGTCACGGGCTGTGCTTGTAGTTCTGCTGTTTTCAAATAGCCAATGCAGCCAGATCTGCAAGCTTAACCGAATGATTGTTAAAGCAGTTTGTTTAAATGAGTTTATACAATGTTATATTTTCACAGGGATAATTTATTAGTGATATATATATACATTTTGGAGTGGATACATGTGTCCAGATGCCTGTCAGACTGTGAGACAATGCTGCTCCGCAGGTCTACAATGGAACAAACGGGTGCAGCCAACGTCAACAACTGCCATCGACCAGACGTGAGATCTGAACGTGCGGTACGCTGAAGGCGTCAGGATATATCGATAAATGCCGAAAGTTGTGGTGACTTCGCAGTACGCCCATTATTTGGTCTGCACCGCGTTGATAAATGAGGGCCACTGTTTGTGAGGTTAGGGTTAAGGTCAGGGTTAGGCATAATGTTTGTGAGGTTAGGTTTAAGGTTAGGTTTAGGCATAATGTTTGTGAGGTTAAAGCCATACCTGTAAAGTAAAGAAAAAGATTTTTAACAACCTCTGCTGTTCACTACCGGCATTGCAGGTCTTTAGCGGATTACTGCATTACCCGGAATTCCGTTTGTTTTCACCGGAAGGCGGAAGCGTTTCAAAAAGCGTTCTTTTTGTTGTTTTATACTATCTGCGGATCGTTTCTCTTAGCCAGTGGAGCTTTAGTTACAGTGAAATGTGTTTTCTTTTGCTGTTAGTTTTCCATCTTCAAATCCTATAATGCCATAAAAACAGTGTGATATTCCTTTTTGTTATTAGCGCGGTAGTGCCGGGACAAACAGGAAACTGGTCTATTTTCGTTTCCGTTTTTCCGGCCGGATGACGTCATATTCACGGGAAAGACGCCACTGTCCACTTTCAATAGAAAATATGATTATAAAAGGCTTTCGGCCTCTTCCTAGGCTTTCGGCCTAGGAAGAGGTCTACTGTAGGAGAATATGAGTTTGCGTGTGCATGTGCGCGCTTGTGTGCGTGTGTGCGTGCATGCGTGCACATGCATGCAGTGCTGACTTGTGTGCATGTCTTTAATTTGGATGGGTGTCACTCAGTGAATGATGTTTTTAATTTTTACAGTGTTGTTTTATCATCAGATTTCCATCGTCTCACACTGGACACAAACACAGCAAACAGAGACCTCTCTCTGTCTGAGAACAACATGAAGGTGACACGGAGGGGATGGGTTCAGTATCCTGATCATCCTGACAGGTTTGATGAATTGTCACATGTTCTGTGTACAGAGGGTCTGACTGGACGCAGTTACTGGGAGGTAGAGAGGAGTGGATGGGTTGAGATAGCAGTGACTTACAGAGGAATCGGTAGGAAAGGAGATGGTTATGACTGTAGGCTTGGATACAATGACAAGTCCTGGAGTCTGGACTGTTATGATGACAGTTACAGTGTCAGGCACAATAATAAGAGGACTGCCCTCCCTGTCCGTCCCTCTGGCTCCAACAGAGTAGCAGTGTATCTGGACTGTCCTTTTGGGACTTTGTCCTTCTATGATGTCTCCTCAGACTCACTGACTCACCTGTACACCTTCCAAAACACATTCACTGAACCTCTCTATGCTGGGTTCGGGATTAGCTCCTCCTCCTCCTCATCAGTGTGTCTGTGTGAGCAGAGATAGAGTCTCTATGTGAGGATGACATCAGGTCGCCATGTTACTCAACATGTTTGAGTGAGTCCAGGTTGTCATGGTTACCACTGTTGCCTATAGTGGAGCTATAACAGGTCGATACAGGTTTTTACCTATAACTGCACCGATCTGCGTGAAACTTTCCACGCACACTCGCACACTGATCTATCATGACAACAGCAGAATAGTGACTCTAGGGTTGATATGTTTAACTCTTTCCTCTCCTACTGCTGTGAGCATGTTGTTGGTTGACTAGACTTCATGTCATTTACTCTCATGTTGAACTTTGTAAATCACTCTGGATTCAAACATCATTATTTCCTCAGTCATTGTCATTTTGTTTTCATTTCATATTAATTCCATATTATTCTCATTCTTCACATGTTATTGTATGATCATTTGTAGAAGTGTTTAATTGTTCAATAAATTGACTCTTGAAAGTCTGATACTGTTCTTGTGTATTAATATTCATATTAGTCACATCTATGCATCGGGGTGCGTTCCCACCAGTGGTGGAAAAAGTACTCAAATGTTTTACTTAAGTAAAAGTATCAATACTGCAATGTAGAAGTACTCTGTTACAAGTAAAAGTCTGGTGTTCAAAATGTACTTGAAGCCATCGCCGAGCGTAATTATCGTGGCCGCATCCTCTCGCAGAGCCTTTCACACACTGCGACCAAAACCTCGCCGATCACAGCCCGATCTGCGTCAGATCGGGGGTTTTGTCGGCGAGCCCCAAAAAAGGTCCCCGACAGCATAATCGGACCAAATGTGACCCTTTTTGACTGGAGGACAGTCATTTTGTTGGTGCCCATTCTTCAGGCAAGCAGAAAAACTTTTTTTTTGCAAAAACAAATTGTTTAATCCAAAATGAGTTTATAGCCCAGTTAGACTCTTCACATACTAGAGTATGTCTGACAGAAATTTCAGAGCTTAAATCGACATGTAAATATGAAATAAATGCATAAACATGTAGTAAAATATAAGGTTAGAGTTAGCATTTGCTAGCATTGCTAACCAAATCCTCAGTTTCCATCCAAACATCGCGAAATCACGGTAAAATCCGCTATTTCTACCCAATTATTTTGAAAGGTATTACTAGTCTGTTGGCTTGTGTCTATTGTAAATAAAGATAAAGATGTATTAACAATCATATTTTGTTAAAACTGTTGTGAAAATGCATCTCTGTTTGTCCTCCTGGGCCACTGGTTCCAGCCGGTTCCAGCAGGGGGCAGTGGCAAATGCTTTGTCTCAGAGAGCATACAGAACAAAGAGACCCTTGGAAACAAAAGAATTGCATCCCCCGCTATGCATGATGGGATTGGGATAGCCCAGTAGTGCTACTCTGAATGAGAGCCATTGAAATGGTGTTTTCTCTACTTAAGAGTTTTAACTTGATTTAACTTGACTTCAGTTCTATAAGCTGTAGTTTCAAAACTATTCACTCAATCTTATTAACCAATATATCATTATTTTGCTATGATTTCCTGCTTTCATATGACATGAAAAAATGAAAATGAAAAAATGCTAGATGAGATGAGTCAAATTTGGTCACAAATATCCTACAGTGTGTACCTGCCCTTACAGGTCCATTTGGTTCCATGTGTACACTCTCAGAGTTACAGACCTGTATTTGAAAATAGCTCACAACGTGCCGCCATGCGACGTGTTGTGGTTGCTTACAGATCTTGTAGATCTCCTGTTGTAAAAAACAATCTTGAAACATTTGGAATATTTCCCCCAAAAAAAGTCTTGTATAGTCAAAAGATATGTTCAGATGGGGGTCCTTGACAGGAAGAAGTTAACCCTATGAAATCAACATAATGTGTAAATGAGACACCCACTGCCCCCCAAAGAAAAAAGAAAATAACAAATATATATAAACAAGTCTCCTTTCCTTTGCATCAGTCATCACCACAGCATTAGATCTGAGATCAGATTAGATCATATTATTAATTAAATTTAAATCAGACAGCGGCGCGCTGCTCAAACCTCCACTCCACACATTTATAAATACGTATCATACATAATGTCCAACACTGATGATGGTGATGATGAGGATGATGTAAATATCACAGTATCATACTTGTGTCTCTTATGTAAACACATCTACTCTATTATTTGACATGTGATTGTCTTATATTTGACACAATAGACAGAGGAACCGTGTATATTTGATCATGAAATTATCACAGTATCATTGTTGTTTCTTTATATAAACTTTTATACTGAACCACTTAAACCCTGTTGACTTTACTGACTGGGGTCATTGTGAGCTTGACCAATCAAAGCCGATGGGATGGGTCAGCCAATCAAGGAGTCCAATGCATGTTGATCTCCCTAATATGGTAAATGGATCACAATGGCGACGGCAGCCCCAGGCAGCACTGCACAGCAGACAGTGGCCCTCATTTATCAACGGAACGTATAAACCGCCTTATATTTTTCCATATATTCGGCCGTACACCAACGTCAAAGTCACATTTATCAACGAATCCTATACAGGCAATCCTAGCGTACATTTCGTCCCAGCCTTGATAAATGTCACGGCTCAAACCGAGCGTCATTTAAATAACACGCCCTTAAATATTCTGGAAACACCCTGATTTTACGACATGAAGAACCGAAAAGAAAGAGTTTTGCCGGCTCGCCTCGCTGCCTGTCATGTAAATCCGTAGCGGTACAATCTTTGTCACGTAGGTCTACGTAGGTCTAAAACTGCTCTCTACCAGACGTGAGATTTCAGCGTACGGTAGGATGAAGCCAACGTCAGGATATATTGATAAATGCCGAAAGTTGCGGCGATCTCGCCATACGCCCATTATTTGGTCTGCACCGCGTTGATAAATGAGGGCCAGTCTGTTCAGAAGTGTTGATGTAACCCCTGGGATTCAAACCCGGGTCTACCGCAAAGGTAGGGATACTAAAGACAAACATCTTAACCACTAGCCTGAAGGGGAATTCCCCCTTGGTGGGGAAGATATTAGGCTTTTTTATTAATTAATTCATCCTTATTTTTGCCTTCAATTTCCTCAAAATATTAAATCAAGTGTCTTTGAGATTGACAGGTGTCGCAATGTCACGGCACTGACGGCAGTCCCGTTGACTCCTAAATATAAACTATAATTCAAACGACCATAAAACAACAGTAATGCAAACCCCCCCAATCTTTACTGGCACCATAATACTGTGTTGATAATCTGCTGGTTCCGAGTCAACTTGTAGCAAGTGAACACGCGCGCACACGTGCACACACACGCACGCACACACACACACACACACACACACACACACACACACACACACACACACACACGTCGCAAGTCACGTCACCTCTGTAATTTAATTCATGAATCCAGGACCATTATTCATTCTCATTTGGACGCTTCAGGACATCTGACAGTAGCCTATGCCTACTTAAAGACTACAGTACTTAACATGTTACACAATGGACCATTGATTTGCACGAGTCGGCAGCTTTTGTCGCTTGGTAAAAGGTGCGAATGGGGCAGCGAATGTATCTATTGTTGTCGGAGGAGCAGATTTCTTTTTTTCTCGCCTCCGTCTTTCAGCAACTAGATACTACATAGGTAACAGTTACCTACATAGCCTACCTAAAGTATTACATAAAGGATAAACACAAACAATGCAGTTATTTCTTTCATAGAATTCAGTTATGATAAAAGTAATATTCACAAACTTACTGCAAAAGTGGGCAGAGAGCGATCCAGACGGAGAGGCAGAAATGCAAGCCAGGAGATTCAAATGGCACGGGCCAGGATGGCCATATACATTTACAATTTTTAGATCACCGGGGATCACTGATCTCAACGCCCCCCCCCCCTCTCTCACCCCCCAAAGAAGCAAGTGTCAAACAACATAGATTCAATATTGGCATTTCAATCATTACATTCAACCATAATACAATGTTGATTCAATTACATCTTTGCAACATTTAAGGTTGATCCAGCATCAATCTGCAACCTTAAAGAGCTGGTGCCATGTTTTTGCACTTTGTCTGTTTTTCATGTGTCTATGAGGTTGATAGAACTTCATTAAGCCCCCCGGTGGTGGTTTTATGGTGTTTTATGTCTTCTCTGACTATTTGGAGTTTCTTCCTGGAGGCTGAAACCTTGAGGGTCAAACGTGCCAATAGAGAAACAGCGCTTTAGTGACATAGTAAAAACATACCCTCCCCCTCATTATCATAACACAACAGGTGTGGGCATGAGGAGGAGGAGGGACTAGGACAGGTGGGTGGTGCTAAGGTGGTGGAGGTGGTGCTAAGGTGAGAACCAGGTATACTTAATGAACTGGAGGCGTGTCCACATAAAAACATAATTTTAACAAATTCTGTACACTTTTTTGAAAAAAATCTTCCTCCTAGTATAACCATAATACCTGATGATTATGTATTAGGGGGGGGGGGGATCACTGAAAATCACACCCCGTCTTTAACCAAAAATCTGGGTAATCATCCTCTGTCTTCTCGAGAGGTATAGGTAGCCTGTCCCTGTCTTCTCTGCAGTGGTGGAAAAAGTACTCAAATGTTTTACTTAAGTAAAAATTTCGATACTGCGATAGTAAAAAGTAAAAATACTCTGTAACACGTAAAAGTCTGGAATTCTAAATGTATACTAAAGTAAAAGTACAAAAGTATTAGTATCAAAATGTACTTAAAGTACAAACAAACAAAAAAGGGTCCCATTTCACAAGTTTTGAAATGTATAAAAATATTTTGGAAATAGCAGATCTACAAGCTCAAAATGCGTCGCGAAGCATTGTGAGCTTGTAGATCTGCTGCATCGCGACGCGTTGTGAGAAAATAGCTTGTAAATCGGCTATTTTCAAATAGCCGAGGTATAAAAAAGAGGTTAATAGTGGTTAATGTATGTTTTATAATGTAATCATTTATATCTACAAAGTAACTAGTAACTAAAATTTTCAAATAATTGTAGTGGAGTAAAAGTACAGTATTTGCCTCTGAGATGTAGTGGAGTAGAAGTAAAAGTATACACAATCGGAAATACTCCAGTAAAGTAAGAGTACCTCAAAATTGTTCTTAAAGGAGAATTCCTGTCATTTTAAGTGTTATGTTTGATGTGTGTCAAATCACTTACCAACGTAGGAATGAAAATCGCGTAACTCCACAGAGCCCCCTATCGACCCCCACCGTTGTCATTATAGGAGGATATAGGATAGCCCAAATTCGCCTATTTTAACCAATGCAAAGTCTGTTTTTTTGCTTCTAGTACTCATTGTTGAGTCCCATGATAATGTAACAGGCGCTAAAACTCCCGACAAGCTAACGGCTAATAACAGAACGAGCTAATGCTGGTTGCTGGTTTCTCTCCCGACCTGGCAACCTGGGGCTGCCATGCAGAGAGATAAGCAGCCCCAGCGTTAGCTCGTTTGTTATTAGCCGTTAGCTTGTCGGGAGTTTTAGCGCCTGTTACATTATCATGGGACTCAACAATGAGTACTAGAAGCAAAAAAACAGACTTTGCATTGGTTAAAATAGGCGAATTTGGGCTATCCTATATCCTCCTATAATGACAACGGTGGGGGTCGATAGGGGGCTCTGTGGAGTTACGCGATTTTCATTCCTACGTTGGTAAGTGATTTGACACACATCAAACATAACACTTAAAATGACCGGAATTCTCCTTTAAGTACAGTACTTGAGTAAATGTACTTAGATACTTTACACCACTGGCGAAGGGTTGAGGCGGGTTCACGAGCAGCTCTTGCCAGAGATAACCCACGAGTCTCTGAGCGGTCTCAAACTCCAGCCCCGGTCTCTCTGGCTCTTGCAGAGGAGGAGCCCTGATGTCGCCTGTCTATTAGAGTTGTTCCGATACACCCCTTTCGGATGCTATCAATGCATTGAATGGGACATTATCACGTTTTATCAGACCATTGAATGGGCGAGTAGGCGACTTACTTTAAGAGACCATTCATCTGGGTACCCAGGGAGATGACTTAAGTTAAGTTGGGTTTCGTTTTAGAGATGCGCAGTCTCAAGCGAATTGGAGATACGCGAAGCACCACCGAGCGAGCGAGTTGCCGTGCTGAATGTTGCGACATTCGCTTGAGCCTACTCAGCGCCGTCCGAGATATGTACCGATAGGCATGAATGGTAAATTATGTTGTGTGGAGGGGAGGCATGCGTTAATCCGACAGACCTTTTCTCCGACTATGTGGCATCCGCGTGCGGTTAGAATGGTCTGATGAATCGCGGGTAGCTCAGTATGTCGCCTACTCGCCCATTCAATGTTCTGATAAAAAAGTGATAATGTCCCATTCAATGCAATGATATAGCATTAGAAGCCGGTGTCCGATACCAGCTACCAGTACAGGAAAATATGCTTAAAATGCTGGTATTGGTGAGTATGCCAGTCTAAGCCATTCAGATGTCATTTTGAATGCTTTAGTTGATGTTGCACAACTGTTTAATACTGTTACTCTACTATACGTTATATTTGTACTAACTTTAACAATTATTAATGGAATTTTGATTTATTCCTAGATCAGTGATCAGTTTTAATTTCCATAACTCTGAGAGTGTACAAATGGAACCAAATGGACCCACACAACTCACCTCCATCTCATGTCTCGCTGGTTTCTACACTTCCACAATATTACATTTATACAGTATTATAGCTTATTAATATTTAAAGACTTTCCACATGGTGTCACTATTTTAGGCATGTCATTATAGATCATACATGGGCAACTGGCGGCCCCCACCTTCACTTAATGCAGCCCGCAGGTTAATATCAGAATAGTGATATATTATTGATTTCAGCTGTTACAATTCCAAACATGCAAACATGACCCACTTTAATTACTTCAGTCTATATTAGTAGCTTAATAACTAGCATTAAAATGATTGTCTTTTTTTATGTCGAATGTATTTGTATTTAAGTTCATACAATTTAAATAAGTATAAATGCATTTGAAATTAAATAAAAATGTTACTTTTCAGGATTCCAATTAAAAAATAGCAAAAAAAAAAATCAGGATTCCATTTAAAAAATATAAAAAATAGCAGATCTACAAGCTCAAAACGTGTAGCAGCGACACATTTTGAGCTTGCACGTCTGCTATATCTGTACGATACTTTTGTGTGACATAAAATGGCGAAGTACGGCATTCATTTAGAAAAAAGTTAGAATACGTAGATAAGAGGTGTCTGCCCGACAGTATATGCAATGTGGCCCTCTGGAGTGAGTGTGGAAATAATGCTGGCCCTCTCCATCATCAAAGTTGCCCACCCCTGTTATAGATTGTATAATCAGGTAGAAAAAAAAGTTTCAAAAACAAGTAGTAGTGGCAGATCTACAAGCTCTCAATGCATCGCTATGTGTCGTGTTGCGAGCTTTTGATCTGCTGTTTTTTAACTAGTCCCCGTTGGTTAGTCATGGCAACGAGTTCCAACTTGATGTTGTGTGGAAGTCCCTTCCACTTCAGACCGTATTGAATAAACACTACCTTGCATAACGTCTTCAGACTAGGACTAAAATCTAAGATGCTCAGATCATATATTTTTCCTCCTATAAAGGTGATGCGATCTCCAACCATGCAACAGCTCATAATCCTAGACAGGCCTTTCATCTTGTGCTTAACATTCTTCCATGAGAAGGTCTCTGGGTTGAACTTCCACAGATCATTTAAGTACTGGCTAACACTGTACTGTTTGTAGCCACCAACTATGTACAGCTCTCCATTGTAGGCAAAGGCTGAATGACAGCTTCTGCCTTCTGGAAGAAGCTCCTGCTGTGGAGGATACGTCGTCATCCAGCAGTTGGTCTCTGTGTCAAAAATGCTGATATTGTTGTCGTTGTTGTAGTAGGCCACTTTGCCCCCAAATACAAACATCTTTGTCCCGATGATGGTGGCAGAGTGACAATATGAAGCAGCTGGTGGAGTGCCTCTGGTGTTATTTAAAGACCAGAGCGTTGTGGTGGTGTCCAACTTGTACATGTCATTAGTCTGTGCAGTCAGCTGGGTGTAGCCTCCATAGACATACATGACCTTCCCCAAGACACAGGCTGAGTGGCCGGCCCTCGCCTCTGGAACAGTTCCTGAAGTCTTGGGCTTGAACCATTTGTGGGTGTCGACATCAAATGCATAAAGCACATTGTAGTATTCATCAACTGAATTGTAGCGTACATCATAAACTGTGGAATTACATCCCCCCCAGATGTAAACGGTGTCTTCTATCAGCACAGCTGTGTGGCCCCTGCGCATGGAAGGAACTTCTAGGTGATCTTCTCCTCTTCCATTTGTTACTGGTGGTAACTCCTTCCAGCATAAAGACACAGTGTTGAAGACGTGAACCTCAATCTGATCCGTGTACTTGTTGTCCCCTTCCCCTCCAAATGAATACACTTTGTGTTCCACTGCTACAGAAACATGAAAGAATGGCTTTCTTCTTCTTCTATAATGCACCGCACAGCAAAGCATTTCTCACAGAAGGAATACAGATAATACCTTACTGAAGTCCTGCTGTTTAAAGTGTTAACGCCACCATTTATATTGTTCAGTGGCCCAAACATCAGGTAAAGGTTGACCAATCAACAAAGCCGATGGGATGGGTCGGCCAATCAAGGAGGCCAATGCCTGTTGATCTCCCTAATATGGTAAATGGATCACCATGGCGACGGCAGCCCGAGGTAGCACTGCACAGCAGCCAGTCTGTTCAGAAGTGTTGATGTAACCTCTGGGATTCAAACCCGGGGGTCTACAGCGAAGATAGGGATACTAAAGACAAACATCTTAACCACTAGCCTGAAGGGGAATTCCCCCTTGTGGGGGAGATATTAGGCTTTTAAAAAAATAAATGTCCTCAAAATATTAAATCAAGTGTCTTTGAGATTGACAGGTGTCGCGATGTCACAGCGGTCCCGATGATTCCCAAATATAAACTATAATTCAAATGACCATAAAACAACAGTAACTCTCCCAGCCTTTTCTAGCACCATAATACTGTGTTGATAATCTACTGGTTCCAAGCTATAGTCGCAGAATTATACAAGCCCTCTTTAGCTATACATCATGTTGGTTTGCACAATACATAAATGTGACCAAGTTTGACTGGGGTTGAGTCATCTAGCATTTTTTTCATTTTCATGTTTTCATGTCATATGAAAGCAAGGAATCATAGCAAAATAATGATATATTGGTTAATAAGATTGAGTGAATAGTTTCGAAACTACAGCTTATAGAACTGAAGTCAAGTTAAATATCTTAAGTAGAGAAAACACCACTTGAATGGCTCTCATTCAGAGATAGTATACTGGGTTATCTATTCTAGCCCATCATTCATAGCAGGATTTGCATTCCCTTTTGTTTACACGGCTCTCTTTGTTCTGTATGCTTTCTGAGACCAAGCCTTCTCCACTGCCTCCTGCTGGAACCGGCTGGAACCAGTGACCAGGAGGACCAACATACATACATTTTCACAACAGTTTTAATAAAATATGAATGTTAATACATCTTTCTTTGAGATTTACATTAGACACAAGCCAACAGACTAGTTATACCTTTCAAAACGATCGGGTAGAAATAGCGGATTTTAACGTGATTTTGCGATGTTTGGATGGAAACTGAGGATTTGGTTAGCAATGCTAGCAAATGCTAGCTCTAACTTTATATCTTATCTACATGTTTATGCATTTATTTCATATTTACATGTCGATTTAAGCTCTGACATTTATGTCAGACATACTCTAGTATGTGAAGAGTCTAACTGGGCTATTAACTCATTTTGGATAGAATTTATTTTTTTTTGCCAGCGAGATGATTGCCCTCCAGTCGAAAATGGTCACAAATCTTAACATAATAACCTGATCAAGAAACAGCAAAAGGACGAAAACAGCAGGGGCACAAGCAGGGGCACAGAGCTCCTCTTAATAAAACAAAATAATATGTTACACTGATCAATACAATTTCAAACATACAAATACAATATAGGCAGCCCTACTGCCTTACCTCAGAATGAATAGAGCCACACTAGGCAATAAAAGGCCATGCCGTCATCAGCGCTCTGATCCATCAGCGCTCTGGTCCACGAAGCAGCACGGTACCAAACCAACAGGAGCTGAACACAGTGGCCCTCATTTATCAACGCGGTGTAGACCAAATAATGGGCGTACGGCGAGATCACCGCAATTTTCGGCATTTATCAATATATCCTGACGTGGGCTTTATCCTACGGTACGCTGAGATCTCACGTCTGGTCGGGACCAGTTGTTGACGTTGGCTGCACCCGTTTATTCCATCCTAGACCTGCGGAGCAGCATTGTTTGACTGTCTGAGAGGCATTGGACACCTAATCCACTCATAAATCTGTATATCTACACTAATAAATAATCCCTGTGAAAATATAACATTTTATAAAGTAATTTAAACAAACTGCTTTAACAGTCATTCAGATAAGATTGTAGATCTGTCTGTATTGAAAATAGCAGATCTACAAGCTCACAAGCCAGCAACGCGTTGTGAGCTTGTAGATCTGCTATTTTCAAAATATACGGGCGCTTTCTGCGAGAGCACTCTTCTGCGCGAGCACCGGTCTAACAGGCGGCGCTGCTGTTATATTTTCATGGTCACCGGGAGATCAGACATTTAACCCATGGTCCAATACACACCAGCCTTCATTCATTAATGTTCTCTCCAGGCTATCTCTCATTAATGCGGAGCGGGACGGGACTCGCCCGTCCGACGGTCCGAGTCTCACTGGGAAATGGGAATAGCCTACATGAGGGCTTTATTTTAGTGTAACTCGAACGCGCACTGCTCGGTATGGGTTAAATACATTAATCTACAAAAGTATTCCATTCATGCCGATGTGATTGGTATCATAATATGTCATTCATGTAGGCTACAAGCCTACGTGACAATACGCTACGGGCGTGTGTGTGTGTGTGTGTGTGTGTGTGTGTGTGAGAGAGAGAGAGAGAGAGAGAGAGCGAGCGAGAGAGGCGTGTGCGTGTGCGTGCGCGGCGAGGCCAGCGGGGGGGGGGGGGGGGGGGGCTGTTTCTTATTGGCTTTTCATGTCTTTGGTCGTATTCTGGTTCGTCTTCATGTCGTAAAATCGGGGCGTTTTGAGAATATTTATGGGGCGTGTTATTTAAATGACGCTCGTTTCAGCCGTGACATTTATCAACGCTGGGACCAAGTGTAAGCTCGGATCAGCTGTGTAGGATGCGTTGATAAATGTGACTTCGACGTTGGTGTACGCCGAATATATGGAAAAATATACGGCGGTTTATACGCTGCGTTGATAAATGAGGGCCAGTATCTCCTCATGCAGACTCGCATGCGAGGCTGTAACACGACAATAGGGGACAAGGGGAAGAGGCCTCTTCCCCATCAGCCATGGGTGATTAGATCTGCTACTGCATGTTTGGAAAATGTTTGAACATTGTTATTATTATTAGTGAAATAGCTACGTTGAATGTTAAATAGCTCTATGTCGTGATAGTAATCATTGCTATAAAGTGCTTGTTCAGTAGCAGGGGTCTCCCCATCTCTCCAGTGCTTTGGTAAACAGAAAATGTAATTCCAGGTTGGGAAATCATTTCACAATTCAAATCGGTACACATTATCTCTATAGTCAAGAGAACAAGACGGATCCGTCCAATTATTCATATTCCATCCTTATGGCAAATTCCGAACATGGCTGGCCATCCTACCTGACCTGGCGGAGACTTGTGCTCCGAGGACCGCTTTTTCTAGTTTAAAGATATTTTTGGGGGCTTTTGTGCCTTTATTGACAGGATAGTAGTTTGACAGAAAATGGGGAGAGAGATGGGGAGTGACATGCAGCAAAGGCCGGGACTCGGGACTTGAACCTGCGACACGCTGTCAGGCTACTTTGGAGCTTAGTTACTTTCAAGCGCTGGCCACCAAGTCATTTGGCAAAGCACAAAGGAACATGCAGTCACTGTACTTTCCGCAGAACAAAGGGTATCAGTCATACACAGAAGTAGTTGGCGGATATTACCACACATACTTTTCCACTTCTCTTTGCCGTGGAATAAATGTTGCGGAACAATAACAGCTTAGTGTCATTCAGATCAGTGGTTCTCAAACTGTTTTGTGTCAAGGACCCCCAAATTGATATGTATTTGGCCGCAACCCCCCCCCCCCCCCCCCCGTCTGAAAATGTTTTATAACAGGGACCCCCGGAAGAGAAGATCTATGTCAAATAAAATATTTATAGATATTTTTCAAATATTTTCCAAAATAGCAGATGTACCAACTCACAGCGTGACACAAAGTGACGCGCTGTGGAACTGGCCTGACCTGAACCCCACAGAAAATCGATGTTGCATTGTCAAGAGGAAGGTGTGAGACCCTAGACTTAACAATACAAATGAGCTTAAAAGGATAGCTCACACAAAAAAATACTTACTTTCTATCAATTACACATCCCATGAAGCCTTGAATTCATGGATTTTTTTTTGTTTTTGTTGCATTCCTAAGCCAATTATTTGATGACCGGCGGAAAGACACTTTGAGTCTCCTACCGGAGGCGCCGCCGCCGGTCATCAAATTATTGGCTTAGGAATGCAACAAAAACAAAAAAGATCTCCACGAATTCAAGTCTCCATGGTGTGTGTAATCGATAGAAAATAAGTAATTTTGGGGGTGAACTATCCCTTTAAGGTTGCTATCAAAGCAAACCTGGGCTTCCATAGGAAGGGAGGTGTCTATGACCATGAGTGTTGTGAAACCATCAAATTGCAGGGGAATTCTGAGAGCAGCGGTGTCATGGTGATTTTTTTTACTGGCAGGACGGAATTTTAATCATGGCACGCGCACACCGCTCGCATTTTATTTTACCTTAAATTAGGAAACCTGTTTGTATAGGAAATGTTTTTTGGCTTAGTTTTAGTCTTTTTAAACTAATACAAATTCAGGGAATGCCAAGAATTATAGGAGCTGAAACTAAAAGTTTGCTTTGAATGAGTATCGTTCTCTTCTTCGACAGTGGCTGAGGCATTGTTGCGTGCAGATAGGATACTGCTGGCAGCAGCCCTACTGAAGCCAACATGCTGTGTTGCTTATGTAGCCTATAGATGTATATATGTATGTATAACTATGGAATAGCCTTCGTGATGGGTTTAAGTTGTGTACATCTCAGGGGAAATTTAAAAAAGCCTTAAAAAGTCAAATTATTCAGGAGTACAGTTTTGAGTAAAACATTCATTATTATTGAATTTTTTTTGGCAGTATATTTTAAGATTGTTTTAATATTAAAATATATTTTGTTTTTAAGTATTGTAAAGGATAGGCAATGAATAAGCATTTTGCTTCAGCCTATTCCTTTTTCGGTCATTGATTTTGGATTTTGTGTGTGAGCTGACTTTAATTTTTTGTTTTGTTTTGTTTTGTTTATGTTTTTTTTTTGTAAAGTCCACACAATTGTTTTGATCTGTTGTGAAAGAAAAAGACCGAAATAAACCATTCATTCATTCATTCATATAGGCCTACAGATAGGATACTGGCAGCAGCCCTACTGAAGCCAACATGCTGTGTTGCTTATCGTGTAGACTATAGATGTATATACAGATAGGATACTGGCAGTAGCCCAACTGAAGCCAACATGCTGTGTTGCTTACCGTGTAGTAGCCTATAGATGCAAGGAGTGAGCCTGAGTCTGAGGATACATTTTCTCACTCACTTGTAAACCTGTTATGCAAAGTAGCAAAATGCTTGTGCTCGTCTTTGGGCATCCCAAGTTGTCGAAACCCTCCAACAACCAGTCCGTGGGTATGTCCTAGGCTGGATCACCAGAGGAAACAAAGTTCTTAGTCTTGCACTGCTGCTTGGTGTTAAAGCGCTCTCTGTTGTTGTTCTCATGGGCCTGGAAGTCCCTCCTGGCCATTAGGTAGCGTGGGCTACCTAAACCCACCGGTGAGTGCCCTCTTGTATGCAAGCTCCATAGTCCACAGAAGTTGCAAATGCATCCACTGCACCTACTACATTGACGATGGTAGTTACAACGGGGCAGTTTAACGTCATGCCCAGGACACACACACACACACACACACACACACACACACACACACACACACACAGTGCAAGGGGAAACAAGCTCGCGCGCAGGAAGGGAGAAGCAGCCAGCGGCTATTAGCTCTGTGAGCTGCCCACGCATGCGCAGTTTTCCCACACGGTGAAAGATGAAATGGATGAACACATTGCGACCTACAGTAACTGCGACCTAACTGCAGAGGCACTCCGCGCATGGGCAGTTCTGCCAATTGTATTATAGGATGTATAAAAATCTTTTGAAAATAGCAGATCTACAAGCTCACAATGGGTCGCATCGCAACGCATTGTGAGCTTGTAGATTGGCTATTTTCAAATGGCCGAAATGTATAGGGCTGAAGTGGGTAATGTATATTTTGTAATAGTCTGGGAGGCATTGCCTCGGAGTTTGGACAGCGGGGGCGCGGCCACTGCGTTGTGATTCAAATCAACAGCCAATGAAGAAAAGGGGGCGGGATCCACATGCAGTGGGTGTTGCATCTAAATAGGATCGACGGGAAGCAATTTCCCCTTGAGAAATTTCGGCCGCCATTGTTGTGTACTGCTGTTTGCCTCTCGTCGGACTTTTTACACGAGTTGCACACAGCTCCAGACCGGTAAGAGGCGTGTCCGCTCAGATTCAGAGCGTAACGTACATCCCGCCCACATATCCCAGGGCTCTGGCCCAGAAGTTCCTCGCCGAGCCGGCGAAAACTTCTGGGAACTCAGATTAGTTTTGTAATAATAATCAAAATCTACTAAGTAACTAAAGTTTCCAAATAATTGTAGTGGAGTAAAAGTACAATATTTGCCTCTGAGATGTTGCGGAGTAGAAGTAAGTAAAGTACCAATCTGGGAACCCAGTGCCAACTGAAAAGGAAAAACAGCGACCTCTGCTGTTGACACTATCTCAGTTGGCTCTGGGACAATGACGACGTAGCACCCGTGCGCAAGGAAACCGGGGTTTTGGTCTGCCTTCAGCGCATCACTTGCGGTGGTGCGACTATGTTTTCATTCCCACTAACAATATTTCTACACGGAACACTAACACCACTTCTCCCAGAGAACATGGATCGTTTTGGTTATGAGCCCACTTGTTTCTATGATGAAAGAGCAAGTTAAAATGTGAATATCTTTCCGTGGTTTTGTCTGCTCCGCGGACGCTATTGTTAAATTAGTTTCGGTTCGTTTCGAGGGGGGAAGGATCGACGGACACGTGAATCCCGCCCACTACATAGGATTGGGTAAAGCGCGGCCTGCTTCCTGATCTGAAGGCACGCCCACTTGTAGGCCAGTGTGTACACGTTATGACGAACCTTCACGACAGATTCCAACGCAGAGCAGAATCTGTTCTTCAGAGATTAGTAAAGTACAATTACCTCAAAATTGTACTCAAGTCCAGTACTTAAGTAAATGTACCTAGTTACTTTCCACCACTGATAACCACACATTCACTGAGAAACTCCAACTCCAACCACCATATTTCATGATTAATAAGAACTGTGAATTTGATCCTGACTCTCATTCCATTGATATCAAAGTCTGTCAAGTGGAAGTGAGAAAAGTACTTTACTATTAAGCACTTTCAACCTGGCATCCCTATTTTTGGGCATATCATTATAGTGTTCAATACATTAAAAACAGTGAAATTGATAGATCTATAGCTTCACACCGTTCGTAGATCTGTGTCACCTGAACTTGTATATCTGCTATTTTCACCATGCGACAGTCGTAAAAAAAAAACTAACCCTGGCATATATTATGGCAAAATTCATACATGTTACATTTTCAAAGACTTTCAAAATGTTTCTATTTTGTATTTTAAAATTATTGTTTGAAGGGAAGTATTTAAAAAAAGAAAATGTAAATAGCAGATATACAAGCTCACAACGCATCATGATGTGATGTGAAACAAGGCGACGCGTAATGTCTTAACACATCGGGTGCCAAACACGGTCTGAACCGTGTGTTTACATAGTGGCGGTTCGGTGCCGAACACGGTCTGAACCGTGTTCGGCCGTGATTTTCAGAGCACCCATTGTAATCCTGCGAAGGAAGTGCCAGATCGCTCACCGGAAACAAAACAAAAAATTCCCATCCGCTTCCTGTCTATTTCCTACTTTGAAACGCCTATACTGTATCTCCGAATCTGTTTCCTGTGGGGAAAACCGGTCATGCGCGATGCGTGATCCCCCCCCGTTGTAACTCGCAAGTGAAATGTTATGGTTCCAGGCTGTAGCCAGGATCATCGCTCAACATGAATGGATGCTTTATTTCGTGTGGATTTTCTCGTCGCGGAGTCTACAGATTTAAACAGTAAAGCGCAGTCAATGGGGAGAATGCTGGCACCCAACGTAAGTTATGAAAAAACGCTGGCACACGATGTGTTAAGTGGTTAATCTGTCTCTAATGTTTTTTAACTGTATATACCGTGACCCGACCTTTATCCTAATTTACTTTTCATGTTTTATATAGTTAATCTCAATCTGCAACGGAAATGTATTTTAAATCCTTTCTTAATCCTCTTAAATCTTTTTAAGCTTAGCTTTAATTTATCAAGCTTGCGCGGACCAAAAAATGGCCATACACGGGACACAACGACTCCACTACACTACACAGTACAGAGGAGAGAACACTACAGGTATTATTCAGGAATTTGTGTTAACATATTAACATGCTGGTGGAGGACACACATTTCAAGTGTTGTTTGCAATAAACAACACTTCCACCACAACTTCCGCCACCATTCTACCACAACTACAACCTTCCACCACCATCTACAAAGCCATGCCTGTCTATCAGGCTGTCCATGCACCAAAGGAGTACCCCATTACGAGACAGTTCATTCTGAATTCACCTGCAGGATATGAAAGAACCTTAACTTTTTAGGTAATTGCAGCTACGATTAGAGCAAAGAATGGCATTGTGCTATGTGTCGGCAGCACAGGCTTAGCTGTTCGAAACCTTGAGGGTGGTAGGACAGCACATTCAAGATTTAAGATCCCAATACCCATCTTTGAAGACTCTGTCTGTGGTATCAAAGCCAAGTCCTCTCTGGCTAAACTAATCAAAGGGAGCAACTTAATAATCTGGGACGAGATCTTCAGCGTTAACCGATTTAATGTCGAGTGTGTGGAAAGAACACTGAGAGACCTGATGCAGACAGAACAGCCTTGGGGTGGCAAAACTATCCTGCTAGGCAGACACTCCCTGTTATCAAGAGAGCAAGCAGGGCCCAAATAGTTAGAGCTTGCATCCAAATGTCACCACTCTATCCTGACATGAAGGACCACAGGCTTAACATCAACATGAGGACAGATATGAGAAGGACTTCTCTAACTATCTCCTTGAATTAGGGGAAGACAAACTCACACATGGACACACTGAAATCCAGATCCACATTCCGTCACACCACTTGGTTAAGGATTTGAATACACTCATTTCCTACACCTTCCTACACCTTCCCTGACCTGCAGAATTGATGTATCGACAAACACAGGCACTGTATACACTCCGCTGAACAACGATATCCAAGAAATCAACAACAGGTGCATGGCTGAGTTCGCTGGAGAAGACAGAGTGGCCCTCATTTATCAACGCGGTGCAGCCCAAATAATGGGCGTACGGCGAGATCACCGCACCTTTCGGCATTTATCAATATATCCTGACGTGGGCTTCATCCTATGGTACGCTGAAATCTCACGTCTGGTCGGGACCAGTTGTTGACTTTGGCTGCGCCCGTTCATTCCATTCTAGACCTGCGGAGCAGGATTGTCTGACTGTCTGAGAGGCATCCGGACACATAATCCACTCCTGAATGTATATCTACACTAATAAATAATCCCTGTGAAAATATAACATTTTATAAAGTAATTTAAACAAACTGCTTTTGCTTTAACAGTCATTCAGATAAGATTGTAGATCTGGCTACATTGAAAATAGCAGATATACAAGCTCACAAGCCAGCGTCGCATCGCGTTGTGAGCTTGTAGATCTGCTATTTTCAAAATATACAGCGCTTCTGCGAGGAAGAGAGTTTAGATCGCGGTGCAACGGCGGGGCGCTGCTGTTATATTTTCATGGCCACTGGGAGATCAGACATTTAACCCATGGTCCAACACACATCAGCCTTCATTCATTAATGTTCTCTCCAGGCTATCTCTCATTAATGCGGCGCGGGACGGGACTCGCCCGTCCGACGGTCCGAGTCTCACTGGGAAATGGGAATAGCCTACATGATGGCTTTATTTTAGTGTAACTCGAACGCGCACTGCTCGGTATAGGTTCAATAAATTAATATACAAACGTATTCCATTCATGACGATGTGATTGGTATCATAATATGTCATTCATGTAGGCTACAAGCCTACGTGACAAAGTACCGCTACGGTACGGATTACATGAGAAAACACAGCTGGGCGCGCGCGCGTGTGTGTGTGTGTGTGTGTGGGTGTGGGTGTGTGGGGGTGTGTGTGGTGAGGCGATCGGGGTAAACTCTTTCTTATTGGCTTTTCATGTCTTTGGTCGTATTCTGGTTCTTCTTCATGTCGTAAAATCGGGGTGTTTTGAGAATATTTAAGGCGTGTTATTAAATGACGCTCGTTTTCAGACGTGAGATTTATCAAAGCTCCGACCTGATGTACGCTAGGATCGGCTGTATAGGATCCTTTTAGTTAGGGAATTTTAGCAATATGTGTGGACCATCTGTGAAAAAAATTACTACCAATAGCTTTCTTCACCAATGCGTTCTTATAGGTGTCTAGCATCACCTCTCAATTAATGCAAACCCAAATCCTCGTGGAAAATCCTGGAGAGCCAATCAAAGTTAAGGAGCCCAGAGGGCTTGGGTGAAAGATATTAAAAAAAAATAAAAGTCTAAAATGAACTTGTGAGGTGTCTAACTAGGGGTTTTCAGGGGTGCTGAATCCATTCCAACCATTATTTTTGAGTAAAAATGTCTCCCTGGCCATCTAATATTGGTATATTGGTTATTGTTAGTGTATAATCAGTGTATAATCAATGGTAGGGGATTGGGGTGTTGTTGAATTGATTCTGAAAAATAAAATAAGAAAATATTGCTAAACACTTGATAAGAGTGTACACCTACTGTGCACATGCTCAGTGGGATACACTGTCTGCATGTGGGGAAGGAGCGGGGTGTTGCATCCTGGCAAATATGTCTGGACGATTTTAAGGTACGGTAGTTTATCTACTTTTTGGCATTTATTTTCCTCTGCTGGCAAAACTTTTGATTACTGTGAATTTAGATGTCAATTTTCTCTACCCTATTGCTTACATTGAACAACCATTAGTTAAACAATCATGACACTTGTCTTTTAGTAGACAGCATGGAAGAGGATTCTGTAGCTTGTGGCTTAAGGTGCTTCATCTGTGGTGGTCCTGAGACTGAGATTCAAAAGTCACCCAAAAAGGCTATGCACATTTTTTGTCTTATTCTGAGTGTGTGGATGATGCAGCATTAATCAGAAGACTTCATGAGGACTGGAAAAACTGAGATGACCCCAAACTAAGATACCATTTGGAATGCAAAACCGAGCTATACAGTCGTGCAAGAAGTACAGTATATCCACTGGATATCGTAAGTTTTTTTTCATTGTGATGAAAGTTGCCACTTGCAGATTTCAATCCTATTCTATGTTGTGAGTGACATCATACTTTAATAAAAACTTTAAACATAATCTATTCTTTAGAGCAAGATGAGCAAGTCCAACGGCCAGACAGGAAGAAAAGACGCAGGGCATTGTCTGGGTCAAGTAGGTCAAGTGCTAGCTGGCACACTTGATCTACCATAATACTTGCATCCTTTGCAATGAAGGTATCAATGTTGGCACATTGAAAAGAAACCCTGGTAAGTCTTTTGTATGTAAGATTCAAATTAATTTTGATAATTGTTTTTCTTGCTCCTCATTGTAGGCTTCCACTCAAAGTCAATTAATTTAATCATGCACATACTGCATGTGGCTACCTTTTATCCAGACAGAGCTTGGCAGTTGTATCGTGCACCTGATAATGTCTACCAGGACCGACTGAAAAGGAGTTTGATGCAGAGAGCAAAGCGACGAGGTGATGACTGGGGACTTGAAGTCGCTGGTCGCCTGGTGGCAGAAGGGGCAGTATATCATATTCGATGCAGAAGAGACTTTGAGAACCCTGTTACAAAGTCTGAGGTAACATTATATGGATACACAATACAGCTGTACAATACAACTCACATTTCTTATCCTGAGGGAAGAAATATATTTTTTAATATTGAAACTGTTGACTTCAAAATAATGTATTCTGCAAGATTGATATGGGTCCAGGAATGAGGGGGACTAACAAAGGATAAGAAATGTGAATTGTATTGTACAGCTTTATTGTGTATCCATATAATGTTACGTCAGACTTTGTAACAGGGTTCTCAAAGTCTCTTCTGCATCGAATATGATATACTGCCTCTTCTGCCACCAGGCGACCAGCGACTTCAAGTCCCCAGTCATCACCTTGTCGCTTTGCTCTCTGCATCAAACTCCTTTTCAGTCGGTCCTGGTAGACATTATCAGGTGCATGATACAACTGCCAAGCTCTGTCTGGATAAAAGGTAGCCACATACAATATGTGCATGATTAAATTATTTGACTTTGAGTGGAAGCCTACAATGAGGAGCAAGAAAAACAATTATCAAAATTAATTTGAATCTTACATACAAAAGACTTACCAGGGTTTCTTTTCAATGTGCCAACACTGATACCTTCATTGCAAAGGATGCAAGTATTATGGTAGATCAAGTGTGCCAGCTAGCACTTGAACTACTTGACCCAGACAATGCCCTGCGTCTTTTCTTCCTTTCTGGCCGTTGGACTTGCTCATCTTGCGCTAAAGAATAGATTATGTTTAAAGTTTTTTATTTAATTATGATGTCACTCACAACATAGAATAGAATTGAAATCTGCAAGTGGCAACTTTCATCAAAATGAAAAAAAAACTTACGATATCCAGTGGATATACTGTACTTCTTGCACGACTGTATAGCTCGGTTTTGCATTCCAAATGGTATCTTAGTTTGGGGTCATCTCAGTTTTTCCAGTCCTCATGAAGTCTTCTGATTAATGCTGCATCATCCACACTCTCAGAATAAGACAAAAAATGTGCATAGCCTTTTTGGGTGACTTTTGAATCTCAGTCTCAGGACCACCACAGATGAAGCACCTTAAGCCACAAGCTACAGAATCCTCTTCCATGTTGTCTACTAAAAGACAAGTGTCATGATTGTTTAACTAATGGTTGTTCATAGGCTAGAGAAAATTGACATCTAAATTCACAGTAATCAAAAACTTTGCCAGCAGAGGAAAATAAATGCAAAAAAGTAGATAAACTACCGTACCTTAAAATCGTCCAGACACATTTGCCAGGATGCAACACTCCCGCTCCTTTCCCACATTCAGACAGTGTATCCCACTGAGCATGTGCACAGTAAACTCTCATCAAGTGTTTAGCAATATTTTCTTATTTTGTTTTTCAGAATAGAATCAATTCAACAACACCCCAATCCCTTACCATTGATTATACACTGATTATACACTAACAATAACCAATATACCAATATTAGATGGCCAGGGAGACATTTTTACTCAAAAATAATGGTTGGAATGGATTCAGCACCCCTGAAAACCCCTAGTTAGACACCTCACAAGTTCATTTTAGACTTTTATTTTTTTAAATATTTTTCACAAAAGCCCTCTGGGCTCCTTAACTTTGATTGGCTCTCCAGGATTTTCCACGAGGATTTGGGTTTGCATTAATTGAGAGGTGATGCTAGACACCTATAAGAACACATTGGTGAAGAAAGCTATTGGTAGTACATTTTTTCACAGATGGTCCACACATATTGCTAAAATTCCCTAACTATTTGATAAATGTGACTTCGACGTTGGTGTACGGCCGAATATATGGAAAAATATACGCCGGTTTATACGCTGCGTTGATAAATGAGGGCCAGTGTACTTTTCAGCTGACTCAATTAAGGAGGAGAACCAAGAACTCTGTGCCTACGGAATTCCTAAATTCACTGACACCCTCTGGAGTCCATGACCATAATCTAAAGCTAACAAGTTCTGCCAGACCCAGACTTCACATGACGTGTCAGCCTGTGTCTATGCCCATGTATGGACGAAAGGGGGACAGACTTTTGTGGCTGGGGCCTAAGGACAAAGGGGGCAAAACCTGTTTTTTGCCCATGTATGGAGAAAACAGGTACAAAACATGCCCATGTATGGACGATAGGGGGACAGACTTTTATGGCTGGGGCCTAAGGACAAAGGGGGGCATGCCCATGTATGGAGAAAACAGGTACAAAGCCTCATGTAAGCCAGTCATGCTGCTTAGAAACCTTCAAGCAGGTCCCGAACGCACTCTCAGAAACGGCACCAGAATGGTGGTGGTGCAGATGATGGACAAAGTCATTGATACATTTTTTTTACGACCTACGGTTCAAGAGTTATAGGCCAAAACGTAAAGGGGGCTGTTATAGCGCCACCATGAGGCCGACTGGTGTAATTATTCTTTAAATAATTTCGCACTAAATTATGAACCTCCCCTCCAAGTCTTGTAACTGTAGCCCTTACGGTGGGGGGATTTTTTTCATTTTCCCATTAAAGTGGATGGGGAAATTTAATGCACTAATAAATCAATATCAATTAAACTATGGAACCAATCTCTTAGCAAAATACACACGCACGATTCCCGGTGAAGGTGGTCATTTTGACATATGGCACGAAATTGGGGGGGAAAAAACTGTGGGAGGAGTAGCGGTTTGAAATAAGTTTATCTAGAAATAAAGATGAATAAAGTGGGAAGAGTACTATAGTCTGGTTGCCCTGTTAGGTCGACCACACTAACTAGATGTGAGGCCCTGACATCTATCTAGTTATCATAATGAGGCAACCTGTTATGATCTTTTTCTTTTTTTCATTTTTTCATGGCTGCCAGTTCCCACCTGATGTTGTGTGGGAGTTCCAACCACGTCAGACCATACTGAATAACTGCTAGCTTGCATAATGTTTTCAGACTCGGACTAAAATCCAAGATATACAGGTCATCAGTTCTGCTTCCTCTAGATAGGATGACACGGTTACCCACATTGCAACAACAGTACATATAATTATGTATATAGAATATAGTAAGTAAGTAGTAAGTATATGCAATAAAATTAATACATTTCCTCTCAGGATGACCTTTCCTCTCCGACTCCTTCTTCCAGGAGAAGGTCTGTGGATTGAATTTCCACAGATCATTGAGGTGCCCGTTGTTGCCACCAAATATGTACAGCTCTCCATTGTGGGCAAAGGCTGAATGACCATAGCGTCTCTCTGGAAGAAGCTCAGCAGAAGGTGTGCTCAGCCAGCAGTTGGTCTCTGTGTCAAACACACTGATGATGTTGTTGGCTTGATTGCTCCCATAGCCCCCAAATACAAACATCTTTGTCCCAATGATGGTGGCAGATTGATATGATGAAGCGGGTGGTGGAGTGCCTCTGGTGTTGATTAAAGTCCAGCCCCTTTTTGTGGTGTCCAACTTGTAGATGTCATTAGTGTATCCAGTCAGGTTGAATCCTCCATAAATATACATGGCCTTCCCCAAGACACAGGCTGAGTGGCCCGCCCTCGCCTGTGGAAGGGCGCCAGAAACCTTCCATCTGTGGGTGTTGACATCAAATGCATAAAGCACATTGTAGTACTCATGCCAATTGTCATTAGCTCCCCCCAATAGGTAAACAGTATCTTCTATTAGCACAGCTGTGAAGCCCCAGCGCATGGAAGGAACCTCAAGACGGTCTTCTCTTCCAGTTGTTACCTTTGGTAACTTCTTCCAGCATAAAGAAACAGTGTTGAAGACGTGAACCTCAATCTGCTCTGTGTCCTTCTTGAATCTGTCCCCTCCAAAGGAATACAATGTGTATTCCACTGCTACAGAAACGTGATGGTATTTCTTTGCTCTGCTGTTCTGATGCACCGCCCAGCAAAACATTTCTCATGGAAGGAATATTATGGAAGTAATCTGAAGGTGAAATTACTTCACAGGAGCCTTGCCGTTTAAACGAGTGTTATTGTGTACACCACCATTGATATTGTTCTGTCGCCCAAACATCACATAAAGTTTGACCAATCCACAAAGCCGATGTATCAGGTTAGCCAATCAACGAGGCCAATTCCTGTTGATCTCCCTAATATGGAAGGTTGATCACCGTAGCGACGGGCAGCCCAGGCAGCAATGCACAGCAGGCAGTCTGTTCAAGAGTCCGTAAACAGAAAATGCCCTGTTTTGGGCATTTCCTGCTGTCAGCGTTTTTTTCTGGGCGGGGCTAAACCAAGCCCCCAGAACCAAGAGGGAGCAGTGAAGCGCATTGGACATGCTGGCCATTCATAAGTACTTACAGCTGGGGCCAGACACATGAACGAGCGAAAGCGGTTCAGACCAATGGGCTTGACTCACGAGCTGACTCACGAGCTTGCGCACA
The DNA here is from genome assembly GCF_963454915.1 of Gymnoscopelus microlampas. Lineage (NCBI taxonomy): Eukaryota > Metazoa > Chordata > Actinopteri > Myctophiformes > Myctophidae > Gymnoscopelus > Gymnoscopelus microlampas. Next base: position 41,896,709 of record NC_139958.1, read on the forward strand.
AGCTTGCCCACAAGCTTGCGCACGGGTTGCGCACGGAGGTGATGCAAAACGTGCCACATAGGCCCCAAATAGCAGCCCAGCATACAGTATGTCGCTATTTCACCTTCTACCGGTCACAATACATTATAATCTCAAGTCAATTAGTCAATGAGGTTTTAGGCTAACTTTACACTTTATTTTATTAACTTAGTAAACCCTTTGTTTTCAATCGCTAGTTTAAAGTCTTTTTTTAAATCATCATGATATGCATTTAGTCAATTATGGTCCCATTAATTTAAAACCGCCCTCCCTGCGGTTGCAGCCAATAGCAGTTGTTTCCGGTAGCATTTTGGACCAGGTGGTCTATGGGCTGGAGCCAGGCTATATTTTTCATGACTTTGAAAGCAAATTGTATATACTTAACGGTTTGTATTTAACATTCAATTTAGCTGGGTGGTTTGTAACATTTGTCTGTGGTCTGACAAACTTTGAATACATAATACTGCTTAAATGCCTACTCATACTTGGTTAGGTTACTTCCTGTTTACGGGGTCTTTCAGATTGGGTTTCAGGGGAAGTTGCTGCAGGCAGGTAGATTTGTTGAGGGGGGGGGGGGGGGGGGGTTGTAACTTTAATTTGGTTAATTCGGTTTATTCGGTACACAAAAATTTCTCTGAACTGAGTATGTTTAACTCCCCCCCACCCCCCGAAAAAAAAGGCATTATTTTTCATTGGGTACTTTATTAACAGTTTGCCAATAGTACAGTGGTACTGGTACGATTTTACAATGAACTCACAACGGACTCACTTTTCAGCAGCCACCAGCAGCGGAGCTGGCTGTGCTATCCTCCGCCTTCTCCTCCTCCTCCTCCTCCTCGCTGTTGGCCGGGTCACGGGCATGGCTACCGGTGCTGCTCGCTGCAGCGGAGCTGGCTGTGCTGTTCGCCTCGCCGGCCTCGGCGCTAGGGGTCTTGCTGGGTCTGAAGAAATGTAGTTTCTGCTGGGTGAATCTCTTCTTTGCTGAAGGTGGCTTCAATCTTGCTGTACAATAGTGCAGTCAGGCAAGCCACTCTCTCTTTGTGCTAATAGGCTCTATGCACAGCAGCCATATTGTGAAGACATTCACAGGTGTTGCCAATGATACTAAGGCCCTGTTCCATTTAGTGTAGCACAGTAGTTCTCAGATTTTTGAATTTCAGATTTCCACGACACCCATAACTCAGAGTGTACAAATGGTCCATTTGGTTCCATTTGTACACTCTCAGTTACACACCCGTAAAGGGCCATTTGGGAGTGTTTCCAGTGAGCCAACATGCACAATATCAGCACCCTGACTCCGTCTGATCAGAATGGAACAGAGCCTTCATTAGTATCATTGATAACACCTGTGAATGTCTTACAATATGGCTGCTGTGCATAGGGCCTATTTACCTGTTAGGTGAAGACAAAGCCTGGAGCCGGTAAAACATAAACAAATGGGAGCACGCTGCGAGTACGAGTGTGCGGCTGCGCGCTGCGAGTATGAGCCCGAGTCCGGACTCATTGTTTGGGAACCACTGGTCTAATGCACTCTGTCTCTCAAACTTTTTCATGCCAAGGACTCCCAAATTGATATGAATTTGGGCGTGGACCCCCCCCCCATCTCAAAAATATTTTGTGCCAGGGAACCCTAGAAGAGAAGGTTTAAGTTAAAAGAATTGCTTTAAAAAATATACACTATATTTCATATTAAAAGATTTGCATAAATGTTCACGATTTAAAAAAAAATAGCAAGCTCAGAGTGCGGCAAAAAGTGACACACTATGAGCTTGTATATTTACTATTTTTGAATAGTCAAAGTATAAAATAATATGGTTATAGTGGTTAAAATTATTGTGACGCCGAGGCTATATTAACTCATTGACCGCCAGAGGTTAATCTCATAATGTACTCACCAGTGCCAACGTTTTATTGTTGTTTTTTGTTTTTTTCACGTCGAAAGTTAAGATCCTTAAAATTGAGCTGTGCACTGTTTGTAAACATCACAGAGATCTGCCTGGTTCGAGCAGTGAAAACCACGTGTCAAACGGAGCCGCCATGTTGTAGTTAGAACGGTTTATGTTAAACAGTGATCACCGAGGAGAAAAAACTACAAGGAGAAAATGGGGTTTCAGTTTCGTCATTAGAACGGGGAACGACGGGATCGGCAAAACCGTATCCCGAATAATTCTGTTTCCGGTGGTGATACAATGAAATGTGCCGTATCGAAAATTGGAAAAAAAATATTTTTTTTTTTAAAGGAAAAAGCACCACAGCCCGTAGGCTACGGGATCGGCGCTTTACGGTTGGATTTATCGGCCCGTAGGCTACGGGCCTGGCGGTCAATGTGTTAACACATTTAGCTGGGGACCCCCTGGTACCGCCCCCCCCCCCCCCCCCCCTCCCAAAAAAAAAAAGACCCCTGGGGGTCCATGGACCCCACTTTGAGCATACTGTGTCAAACGGGGGGCCACGGGGACGGCACATGCTAAATCCAGCATGTTTACATGAGATCATGTTCAGACGATTCATTTCACGTTCATGTATTGAATGTTTATGTTTTGTGCATTATCTCTTTCAAATAAACAAAATAGTAAAAAAAAAAAAAAGTATTGAGGGTTTAAAGTGGTTAATATACATTTTGGGTGCAATGTGTGCCATTAAAAAAATAAGTAAAAAACAAATAAAAAATAAATACACCATACAATTGTATCATTCCATTTTATTTTCATTATTACGCAACATTAGAAGTATAAATATCTGTTTTAATATACAACATCTATGACATCCATAGAGCTCCCATGGGCGAAATACAAAACTCAAACACATGTTTATTGCACAGATCCTATAAGACAAACCATAGTAAGCAAGTTCATCTAACACTAGTTTCGCACTGAGAGAAAAGAACCACAACTAAAAAGACAAAGGGTACAAAGACGGAACCAATGGAAGCCCATTTCTGACACAGAGGATAAATCAAAAGACCTGAATTGCGAGGGGTATTTATTTCTTGCAATTATACATTTCATATTTGATCACGGACGTGAAATTGGCAATTGCGGGAAAGGAAAGTCAGAAAATATGAGCAAAAAAAGTCCCACATGAAAAATGACGTATCTATTTTGGGTCTTTTGTCATTATAGGTGAATATTTTCCCCAAAAATTACAAAGCACTGTAACATTTAAAAAAGAAATAGCCAATCTAAAAGCTCACAACACACCGCAAAGCGACGCGTTGTGAGCTTGCAGACTGGCCTGAGGTCAATTGTATTTTTTCAATACATTTTTCAGTGGTTAAAAAAAGGGCTTCCATTGGAACTTGACATAACGATGAACAAACGATGATTCCACTGTAGAAAACGGACACGCAGCTTGTGTCAGGGAAGGAGGTCACGCTACTGTCAAACACATTTTCAGAAAGACACGGCACATAGATTTTGGCAAATCAACACGATATACAAAATATACATCCATTAAGCTTTTGTAAACAAATATTTAACAATGTGCTTTCGAGGAATTTAAACGTCAATCTCCAGAGAGGGAACAACAAAATGGGTTAAAAAAATAGATGTCGATTCATTTGAAATGAAGTTTACGCCGTTCATTTCGATATGCATTCAATCTCATTAGCCACTCTTCAGTTTTAGTCTCTTTTTTCTTTTTTTTTACTCTTTCCATTAACTACATGGCAAATATGATCATAGGCTCTATGCACAGCAGCCATGTTGGAAAGAAATTGGGCCTCTTCTTACTTCCTTCACAGGTGTTACCAATGATACTAATGAAGGCTCTGTTCCATTCTGGTCAGGGTGCTGATAGTGTGCACGTTGGCTCACTAGAAAGAACTAGAAATTTGGTTCCCAAATGGCCCCTTATGGTGGGTGTGTAACTCTGAGTGTACAAATGGAACCAAATGGACCCGTAAGGGTCCATTTGGTTCCATTTGTACACTCTCAGAGTTATGGGGGTCCTTGAAAATAAGACAGCCACTGTGCCACACTAAATGGAACAGAGCCTTAATTAGTATTATTGGTAACACCTGTGAAGGAAGTAAGGAAGGGGCACAATGAATTCCCAATATGGCTGCTGTGCATAGAGCTTATTAAGGTGCATCTTTTTTTTTCTCTGACAAAACAGCAAAATACATTTACGATATATCAAATGAGCGTTACAGTGAATGTCAGATTCATTAACGTCAAATCTCATTACAATCAATCTCAGTGGTGGATGTGTTTGAGTTTGCATTCTTGGGACACAGTATATCATTAATATATACATCTTATTTTGTGTCAAGTTTTAAAGTATATCCATGATGTCTCGTTAACCCTTTAAGATCTGGAACGCATCTGTGTCATTTTAAGATTTCTTTGGCTATTAAATGGGCTAAACACTTCACCTGATGACATGCTCAGGTGAGTTTCAGTTGATGTCATGAGTGGCATAATTCCTAACTACGCCAGTCTTCTGCCAAGGTGTCTATGCTTTAGCTGGAGTGCATCGCCATCTTTTGGCTAGAATAATTATTTCACTGCCTTCAGTATGCCACAATATTGGACAGAAAAACTAGGCCTACAGCTTATTTTTCATAGCCTGACACTCAGCCTGATTCTTTTTTTGCGTGGCCAAACTGGGCGTGGCCAAACTGGGACTCTTTTGATTCATCCCCAAGAAAATCTCAGCTGGAAACTTCCGGGTTCTCTTTCAGCCTGCTGTTCCAATAGGCTCCATTCACAGCAGCCATATTTTGAAGACATTCACAGGTGTTGCCAATGATACTAATGAAGGCTCTGTTCCATTCTGGTAAAACAGAGTCAGGGTGCTGATATTGTGCATGTTGGCTCACTGGAAACACTCTGTTACACCAGTGGGTCTACAGTTGGGGTCCAGGGACCCTCATGGGCTTCCAAATGGCCCAAATTTGGTTCCATTTGTATACTCTCAGAGTTATGGGGGTCGTGGAAACCACTGTGCTACACTAAATGGAACATAGCCTTCATTAGTATCATTGGTAACACCTGTGAAGGAAGTGATAATATGGCTGGTGTGCATAGAGCCCATTAATGGCCCAGCATACAGTATGTCACTATTTCACCTTCTACCGGTCACAATACATTATAATCTCAAGTCAATGAGTCAACGAAGTTTTAGGCGAACTTTACACTTGATTTTATTACCTTAGTAAACCCTTTCAAAAACGCTATGTTTTCAATCGCTAGTTTAAAGTATTTTTTAAAATCATAATGATATGCATTTAGTCAATTATGGTCCCATTCATTTAAAAACCACCCTCCGTGCGGTTGCAGACAATAGCAGTTGTTTCCGGTAGCATTTTGGACCAGGTGGTCTATGGGCTGGAGCCAGGCTATATTTTTCATGACTTTGAAAGCAAATTGTATATACTTAACGGTTTGTATTTAACATTAAATTTAGCTGGGTGGTTTGTAACATTTGTCTGTGGTCTGACAAACTTTGAATACATAATACTGCTTAAATGCCTACTCATACTTGGTTAGGGGTTACTTCCTGTTACGGGGTCTTTCAGATTGGGTTTCAGGGGAAGTTGCTGCAGGCGGGTAGATTTGTTGATAAAAGTTGCTCTTTAATAAACAGAACATACATTTTCAGGAGAGATAGCCCATTTATCAGCTTAATTTGTATGGTGTTCAGGGGCGGCGATATTTGTGAGCTCTACTGGGTGCGCTACCTGGCACACATGCATGGATATTTTACTTTGGGGGGGGGGGTGGGGGCGGGGGTTGTAACTTTAATTTGGTTAATTCGGTTTATTCGGTACACAAAATTTACTCTGAACTGAGAATGTTTAAACTCCTTTGATTCCCAAATGGCCCCTTATGGTGGGTGTGTAACTCTGAGAGTGTACAAATGGAACCAAATGGACCCATTTGATTCCCTTTGTACACTCTCAGAGAGAGTTATAGGGGTCCTTGAAAATATGACAACCACTATGTCACACTAAATGGAACAGAGCCTTAATTAGTATCATTGGTAACACCTGTGAAGGAAGTAAGGAAGGGGCCCAATTCATTCCCAATATGGCTGCTGTGCATAGAGCCTATTTACCTGCTAGGTGAAGACAAAGCCTGGAGCCGGAGCACGCTGTGAGTGCGAGTTTGCGGCTGCGCGCTGCGAGTATGAGCCCGAGTCCGGACTCATTGTTTGGGAACCACTAATGCACTGTCTCTCAAACTTTTTCATGCCAAGGACCCCCAAATTGATGTGAATTTGGCCGCGGACCCCCCCATCTCAAAAATAGTTTGTGCCAGGGAACCCTAGAAGAGAAGGTTTAAGTTAAAATAATTGCTTTAAAAAAATATACACTACATTTCATATTCAAAGATTTGCATAAATGTTCACGATTTAAAAAAACGTCTATACGACGACTATATTAACACATTTAGCTGGGGACCCCCTGGTACCCCCCCCCCCCCAAAAAAAAAGACCCCTGGGGGTCCAAGGACCCCACTTTGAGCATACTGTGTCAAACGGGGGGCCATGGGGACGGCACATGCTAAATCCAGCATGTTTACACGAGATCATATTCAGACGATTAATTTCACGTTCATGTATTGAATGTTTATGTTTTGTGCATTATCCCTTCCAAATAAACAAATAGTAAAAAAAAAAAAAAAAAGTATTGAGGGTTTAAAGTGGTTAATATACATTTTGGGTGCAATGTGTGCCATTAAAAAAAAGTAAAAAAGAAATAAAAAAGAAATACACCATACAATTGTATCATTCCATTTTATTTTCATTATTACGCAACATTAGAAGTATAAATATCTGTTTTAATATACAACATCTATGACATCCATAGAGCTCCCATGGGCGAAATACAAAACTCAAACACATGTTTATTGCACAGATCCTATAAGACAAACCATAGTAAGCAAGTTCATCTAACACTAGTTTCGCACTGAGAGAAAAGAACCACAACTAAAAAGACATAGGGTACAGAGACGGAACCAATGGAAGCCCATTTCTGACACAGAGGATAAATCAAAAGACCTGAATTGCGAGGGGTATTTATTTCTTGCAATTATACATTTCATATTTGATCACGGACGTGAAATTGGCAATTGCGGGAAAGGAAAGTCAGAAAATATGAGCAAAAAAAGTCCCACATGAAAAATGACGTATCTATTTTGGGTCTTTTGTCATTATAGGTGAATATTTTCCCCAAAAATGACAAAGCACTGTAACATTTAAAAAATAAATAGCCAATCTAAAAGCTCACAACACACCGCAAAGCGACGCGTTGTGAGCTTGCAGACTGGCTATTTTGACAAGTTGGGGTTACGACAAAGGATATGGGGGCCTATGAGGTCAATTGTATTTTTTCAATACATTTTTCAGTGGTTAAAAAAAGGGCTTCCATTGGAACTTGACATAACGATGAACAAACGATGATTCCACTGTAGAAAACGGACACGCAGCTTGTGTCAGGGAAGGAGGTCACGCTACTGTCAAACACATTTTCAGAAAGACACGGCACATAGATTTTGGCAAATCAACACGATATACAAAATATACATCCATTAAGCTTTTGTAAACAAATATTTAACAATGTGCTTTCGAGGAATTTAAACGTCAATCTCCGGAGAGGGAACAACAAAATGGGTTAAAAAAATAGATGTCGATTCATTTGAAATGAAGTTTACGCCGTTCATTTCGATATGCATTCAATCTCATTAGCCACTCTTCAGTTTTAGTCTCTTTTTTCTTTTTTTTTACTCTTTCCATGAACTACATGGCAAATATGATCATAGGCTCTATGCACAGCAGCCATGTTGGAAAGAAATTGGGCCTCTTCTTACTTCCTTCACAGGTGTTACCAATGATACTAATGAAGGCTCTGTTCCATTCTGGTCAGGGTGCTGATAGTGTGCACGTTGGCTCACTAGAAAGAACTAGAAATTTGGTTCCCAAATGGCCCCTTATGGTGGGTTTGTAACTCTGAGTGTACAAATGGAACCAAATGGACCCATAAGGGTCCATTTGGTTCCATTTGTACACTCTCAGAGTTATGTGGATCCTTGAAAATAAGACAGCCACTGTGCCACACTAAATGGAACAGAGCCTTAATTAGTATTATTGGTAACACCTGTGAAGGAAGTAAGGAAGGGGCACAATGAATTCCCAATATGGCTGCTGTGCATAGAGCTTATTAAGGTGCATCTTTTTTTTTCTCTGACAAAACAGCAAAATACATTTACGATATATCAAATGAACGTTACAGTGAATGTCAGATTCATTAACGTCAAATCTCATTACAATCAATCTCAGTGGTGGATGTGTTTGAGTTTGCATTCTTGGGACACAGTATATCATTAATATATACATCTTATTTTGTGTCAAGTTTTAAAGTATATCCATGATGTCTCGTTAACCCTTTAAGATCTGGAACGCATCTGTGTCATTTTAAGATTTCTTTGGCTATTAAAAAATAGCAGATCTACAAGCTCATAGTGCGGCACCGAGTGCCGCACTATGAGCTTGTAGATCTGAGTACCGCACTATGAGCTTGTAGATCTGCTATTTTTGAAAAACTGTGGAAATATGTGCACATTTTTGAATATATATATATATTTTTAAAGCATAATTTGTAACTCAAATCCTTGCTTCTTTGAAAAAATCTTTTCATGTCAAGGACCCCCAAAATTATATGTATTTGGCCTCGGATCTCAAAATATGTTGTTCCAGGGACCCCCCAGAAGCAAAGATGAGTAAAAAGTTTTGCTTTAAAAATGTTTGCAAAAAAAAATCCAGATAAAAAAAACATCTACAAGCTCATAGCGCGGCACTCAGTGCAGCGCTATAAGCTTGTATATCTGCTATTTTTGAATAGCCCAAAGAAATCTTAAAATGACACAGACGCCGTCCCGGTCTTAATGGGTTAATACAGCCGATACGTTTTTGTTTTTTGGATATACAGTAGCCGACACCACAGAGAAAATACTGCATGACATTAATTCTACGTTGTAGCCCGATAATCTAGGCCACCGTCTGATTGACGTTGCGGGTTTTGCGATTTAAAAGGCATCTACAGTACAGAAAGGTATGTCTGTGTGTTACGTGTATGTGTAAATAAATGTTTGCGTGTAGGTCTATGTGTAAATATATGTTTGTGTGAGTGCACGTGTAAATAGAGGGAAGTGACTTCCAACAATCTACATTTATGGTCGCAAGTGTACTTGCGTGGTGTGGACATGAACAATGCCTTGCAGGTATTCATGTTTTAAACAGACACCTTAACTTACAGTAGGAATAGCTTTGAGCCAGGGTGCTTTAATCTGCTATTAGGGAAGGGACGACGTGAACATTTCATGTCACGACTATTGTGGCCAAAATAATTGTGATTAACGATATCGCGATAAAACTCTTAAAATTGGTAACCACTTGCACCCCAGCAGCCACTATCTGGGGGTAAGGTTGGGCAAAAAATACATTTGGAGAGATTTGGAGTAGAGTGAAAAAAAGAGCGTACCAAGTACGCCCTTTACAGATACGTTTTTACTAAGTATAGAGGGTACCGGATATGCAGCTCGACAAGAGGGAATTGATTCCAGGGTATGACGGAGGACAATTTCCACGATAAATTAAAATCTCTGGCATGTGATTATCGTGAGCGTTTTTCTATCACAATAAACGATCGTCCCATCCCCAATATGCTTACAGAAACATGAGTTGTTATTTAACCATATTCGTCCCTATTCTGGACCGGTCATAATAGGCGAACATTCGGCAAGAAATAACGTATGAACAAGCTCACAACACGCCGCGCGTTGTGAGCTTCCGCTATTTCCGCTATTGTGACATACGACAAAGTATATTGGGGCTTAAGTGGCTAAAATGAAGTCGCTAACACATATACTCGAATGATTTCAGGATCAAAAGTATAGCTTTTGTAACCCTTTTACATTCCAGTCATGTCTACTAAGTGTACTTGGCAATACATATATACATAACAGAAATCACTTTCTAGATCTGTTCAAGCATTAATCAAGTTTTTTTTCTCTTTTTAATTTCAACAATCCCCCAAAAAATAATGTAATAGGATTTCTTTTTCTTTTTTATTCATTTCATAGTAAGCAAATTAATACCTCGATATGGCGTTACAATAATAAACACTATTGGGTGGGAAGTGCCGACGACCCTCACAGTTTTGTCATAATAATAATAATAACGCTACATTTATCGGAAAGGCCCTGCCGCCATTCATTGCCTTATTCGTTTGTTTCAAGTAAAATTGTGTCGCTGTCGGACAGAAACCTTGTACCTCCAACTTTTAACGTTTTTTTCTTCGTAAATTAAATGCCCTACTTTGTCATACTACAGTGTGACAAAATAGCCGATTGTGAGCTTGTAGATCGGCTATTTTTTTGCTGATTTTTTTCAAAGTTAAGTGTGTCTGTGGGTTTATAAATATCGAACCAATGAAATATTAACAAGAGGTTGTGACTAATAATAACTACCGGTACATTGGATCCATATGGAACACAGGTTCTCACAGGTAATAGGCTCTATTCACAGCAGACATATTATGAAGACATTCACAGGTGTTACCAATGACACTAATAAAGGCTCTGTTCCATTCTGGTCAAACAGAGTCAGGGTATGCTAATATTGTTGCATGTTGGCTCACTGGAAACACTCTGTTACACCAGTGGGTCTAAAGTTGGGGTCCAGGGACCCTCATGGGCTTCCAAATGGGTGTGTAACTCTGAGTGTACACATTTGTACACTCTCAGAGTTATGGGGGTCGTGGAAACCACTGCGCTACACTAAACGGAACAGAGCCTTCATTAGTATCATTGGTAACACCTGTGTAGGAAGTGATAATATGGCTGCTGTGCATAGAGCCTATTACCCCCCCCCCCCCCCCCCCATTTCCTGAAAAGTGACTGTTTTGGACATGCAAGGTTTCCACCCGACAGTAGATGATGTGTAGCTTGTCAACGTCACAGAGGATGCCAATGTATGAGACAGACATTATCGTCGCTGTCGGGAAGAAACCTCTTATCTCCATATTTTAACTTTGTGTTTTTTTTGTGTAAATTACCGCACTACTTGATCATACTACAGCGTCACATACAAGCATCAAAAATAGTAGACCTGCAAGCTCGAAACGCTGCGCTTTTGAGCTTGTAGATCTGCATTTTTTTATTTGGATCCTGAAAAGTAACAGTTTTGGACAGGTTTCCACCCGACAGAGACGATATGTTTAGCTTATTCTAGACCACAAGAAATTGTCAAGCAGAAGATGATACTATAATATTTTAAGTATACAAACAGGACGTTGCAAAATATATACATATAATACAAACTACAGTCATGTAAGCCCATATATTTTCTTTTTTCACTCTTTTTTTTCTTCTTTTTTTTTTTTTACAGTAGTCATATTTACACCACATTGCATAAAAATTAAAGATTTAGAAATGTACAGATGCAAGCGAGAGGAATGTGAATATAACTCTGTAACCTGCTAAGAACAGCAAGTTTTGCTTTTTTATTTTTTTCATTTCCCATAATAACTCTAAGGCCCCATCACTAAATATGATTTCTAGAATGATTACGTTCTAGGTGAGAAACACAGGACAATTAACGCCTTTCTTTCTGTGTGCCACTGACCCAAAACCACACACACACACACACACACACACACACACACACACACAATACATGCTCTTTTCGACATCCAAACTTCGGAAAGGGAGGCGATTTAAATACAAATTAACATCATTCCGAACTTCTTAACCTTTTTCGTGAACCCCCAATTGTCCTGACTCTCCGAACTGGATAGTTCGGAAAGCCTCTCCGAACCGTTTTCCGATGTCTCCCGGAGCATGTATAGGCCTGATGATGTATCACCTACAGTCTGCATTTATTTTCGAAGAGTATTATGGACCTCTGAACTGTAGATGCGAAATACGGGTTCTTTAGTCTATGGTCTTAGATGTCTGTCACTTTTAATCAGGGCCATCTAAGCCCAGAAATCAGAAGAGTGCAATTCAAAATCCTTTATTTATTTATGGCACTGATTATAACATTACAGCACAGCCGTTACAAGGCCGCTCCCCCTTCGCTGTCCCTGACACGCTGACCGCACCGTGCTCGCACGACACTTATTGTATCATTTGTATGCACACTCTTGATGTCGGGCTGTTTTCAGATGGAATGTGGACTAAACATCGTCCATTTGGACTACAACCGTAACCACAAAACGAATCCTGAAAAAAAAATGCTGAATTTATATCGCTGCTATTTCTTTCGTTGTGGAAATTTCTAATTTTGGAAAATCTTTGGGGGAAAAAAATAAATAAAGTGCCTACAATGACACACCCTAAATACGGACGCCAGGTTTGAATTTGGTAACGTCAGTCTGCCCTAAAATTATGAATTCCATCTGTGGACGCGTAACCACTTAAACCCTATAATCGCTCTACATTAAATATGTGATAGCTGAAAATAGCCGATCTACAAGCTGCCGCGTTGTATTTTCTGCGAAGGTTTTGCCCCCAGAATGCGGTGCTGGGGGTTTAAGTGGTTGACGTTCCTATGCATCGTCATAGTACGTAGGTTGACCTCTCCAAAAGGCACACCGCTCCCTGGTGGCAAAATATGCGGTGCTTTAAGACGCCAGATCTCAAATGGACCCTTTACGGGTCTGTAACTTTAAGAGTTTACAAATGGAACTAAATGGACCCTTTGAACACTCAGAGTTACATGGACAATGATGATTTTACAGTGTAGACTGGGGAGTTTAGTTCAGTGATTGTCAACCTTTTTTAAATTGTATTTCAATGATCCCAAGTTTGTTAGGCATTAGGCTACGTACCCCCAATCTCAGAGTTGCAGACCCGTACAGAGTCCATTTTGACCCCTGATGGTCCCCGGACCAGACGTGGGAGAACCACTGCTTTCGCATGACATCGGAAATAAGCAATCAAATCGTCTCGGAAAGCAACCTGAAACGCACAGAACCTATACGACAAGAAATAAGCAAATCGTTGCCAGCATTCTGCTCTATAGACGTTTACAGTGAAATGCACATTCATTCAGAAGAAACGCAATGCGCAAGTGTGTATGCCTCAACCCATACACGCACGCAGGCATACTCTCTCACACACACACACATACGCACACAGAAACACGACTTCTATCCCTGTTAACGAACACAGCTTCCCCGGTACTCAAACAAAAGAAGGCATGATGATGCTCGGACAAAAAAAAATACAACATTTCTGCGTCATTTTCCTAAAGCCCCCCCAAAAGTTCTAAAACAATGAATCGTTGGCTGCTATTTAAAGTCTCTCTTCACTTCTTGTTGACGGAACTGCGTGGCGATAACTCCTTCCCCTGCTTGGACCTACCAGAGTCCTTGTCGGAACCAGTAGCGCCATCCTTGGCAGCGGACGATGGAACAACCCTCGACGTTTCTCTCCTGGCGTTCTTCGGTGCAGCCGGAACCTCCGCACCGGCATCTTTTTTCCTCCTCTCGAGCTGCTCCTTGCGAACGGAGGAGGACCACGCCTGTTTTTCAGAGGCCGGAGCCCTTGAGTCGGACGTGCCGCCGTGCCTGGACGACCCCGGAGCTTCCGTCCCGCTCAAGCTTTTGTCCAATTTGGTGCCCCCGAACCCGAGGCCTTCTTTGGACGCCTTGCCCGCCGGCTCCTGAGACGCACTGATGCTGGCGAACCTGCCTGAAATTGTTAAGCCGCCGGGCGGGTGTGCTTCTCGTTTCGCGGCCGGAGGCGGAGCGGGCCGAGGGGGAGCGACTGGCTCCTCTTTCTGGGGCCTCTGTGGCTGCTGCGCAGGTGTAGAAATTGCCGGAACTGAATGTTTTGGTCTGGGTTCTCCACGCTCTTTGACGACCGTAGCTGCGGTTGTGACCGAGGCCTCTTCAGTGTGTTCTGCATCCAGACTTTGTTTTGTAACTTGGGCGTTCACATTCGAGGACAAAGCTATGGCTTTGAGAGGCGAAGGTTTTTGTTTGGATTCAGTGTTTCCTTTCTTTATATGGGCTGGAGCTACTGCAACGCTAAGTGGGGTTTCCCTTTGCTTCATATCAATGTTTTGCTTGGCGAGAGGAGTCGGACAGGGAGTATTCTGCCTTGATTCTTTCAGTTTCATGTCAGCGACGGGGCCAGCACATTGCAGCAAGCGTTCTCTTGGTTCACAGTCCTGGATGACTTGAGTAGACGAAGCTGGTTCTTTAGAGAGTCCTCCCCGTCTTGAATCCACACCACCCTGGACTACTGGGACAGGGAGGATTTTTACCTCAGATATCGTAGTCTCCGTTTCAGTTTTCCCTCCAATGTTTAAAACGTTTTTGGGGCTCAGCACTGTTTCATTCATAATTCCTGAAGCTGCAGGCTGTGTCTGTCTTGCCGTAGAGGCTGCATTGGACTCCTTGACACCGACTTCAGCCGTCAGTTTCTTGGACATTGAACGGTCTGCCTCCAAAGGAGATATCAGACATGCTTTTTCAACCAGATAGTTTGGTAGTGTAGATGGGAAGTGCTCAGGCTCCCAAGTCTCCGTGTTAATCCTTGTCTTTGGTGATGTGGGAGCCAAGCTGCCAGGCTTCGACACGATGGCACTCACTGCTGCATCGACGATGATGGCGTAACTTTTATTTAAACTCTGTGAGACGTGTTTGACCGCGTTCTCCGTCCCTTTGGAAAAAAAACGTTTCTGCTCCGGTTTTGGGCTGGCATCTCCCTTTCTGGACGCATTGCTTCCCATCGTGCTGGATGTGTAAATTTCCTTAGAATAGACGCTGGTTGTACCGCTAGCCTCCTTCACGGCAGGTCTGGTGGGCTGTACTTCGTCTCTGTTCAGGTGGGTTTCCGTGTAGAGCCGAGTCTGTAGTATTGAACCGTATGATTTGCTGTCCTCCCCAGAACCAAAGCCCGGCGTTACCAGAGAAACCTGCGGTTTGCTATGAGAAGAGGGGAATAGCAACTGCTGCTTTGAGAGATGTTGAGGATCTTCTAAAATGTAATGTACGGACACAGCGCCGCTCTCTATCGGAGAGGCTGTATTTGAGGATATCTCGTCACCACACTGAGGCTGAGGCATCTCCAATGCAGAGTCTACGCTTTGCTTTAGTGGCCGTGGAACACGGGCATCGGTGGCTGGGGAGCCGTCCGCCTCAGGCTCGGCTGCGTTCTGAGAGCCAGACATCCTGGAGCCGTCCGCGTTTTCCGACGACGCGGCGCACGGCGCGACCTCCTGCTGCTCGGGTTCGTCCTCCTGGTCCTCGTTGCTCACCTCGCGTATGGACGGCGTTTTGCCGCAGGACGAGAAGTGGGAGCTGTGGCGAACGCCGCCGCGGTGCTCGTGGGCCAGCGGCGAGTTCGCTTTGATGCTGGTCCAGGTGCTCTCCTGTTTGCCGCCGAAGCTCGAGGCCTCGGCCTTGGGGAAAGAGGCCTTCGTGAGCGGCTCGCTGTGACCGGGCCGGTCCGGAGGTTTATCTCCGCCGTCGCTGCATTTCAACTCCGCGGCCGGACGACTCGGCGGCTCTTTGGAGGCGACGACGCTGTTGGGAGGCAAACCGGGGCCCTGCAGGCTCGGTGCGGTGGCCAGGGGGCTCTTCGTTTTGTCCGCGGGTTTAAGCTGCGGGTGGCTAGACGACGACGACGACTGTCTGTCAGTGGGGCTCAGCAGCCACGCGGGGGGAGGGGACACCGCGGAGACGCTCGAGTCGCACGCGCCGTCCGCCAGCTTGGACAGACAGCCGTCCGTCTTGGAGACCCGGGGCCCCGACAGCAGGCCGATGTCCAGCGTCCCCTCCAGGGGCTTGAGGGAGGACACCAGGCGGCCCTCCAGCTTGTACTCGGAGGAGGTCTTCCTGAGGAGGGGGCTCTCCGCCGCCGCCGCCGAGATGAACTGCAGCTTCTCCACGGCGCTCTTCTCCCCCCCCCTCGCCGAGAACATCTTGGGAGAGCCGAGGCCTTCGGTGCTGGAGTGGCCACCGCCGCCGCCGCCCGGGCCTCCTCCGCCTCCCTTCATGTGCTCGTAGGACATGGCCGAGTCCAGCTGGAGGCTCTTGGACCTGGAGGAGCCAAAGGCAGGGTTATTATAAACCTCTCACTTTTTGCGTTTTGTTTTTCGTAAATTAACGCCCTCCTTGATCACACAACAGCGTCACTCAAAAGTAGCAGATCTACAAGCTCAAAACGTGGCGCGAAGCGACGCGTTTTGAACTTGTAGATCTGCTATTGGGAAAAAAACATTTTATATTTCTTTGTGTCTTTTTGTTTTTTCTCTTGGTGGTGTTTATTAAGCATGAAATAGATACTGTTTACTGTATGTTAATGATCAAATAAGGGAATGTATTGTATCATGAATTTCATGGAATAAATACAAAGGAAAAACATTGCCTGAATACAAATACATAAGATGAGGCTTTATAAAATGAATAATGATAAAGAATTATAATACTAACGGCTTTATGTGTTAGCAAACTAAATAACAAATCATAGAGAAGATATCCTCAGTTTAGTCCTTATGCAATAGGAGATCTACAAGCTCGCATCGCATCGGGTAGTGAGCTTGTAGATCTGCTATTTTTTGCAATTTTTCGGACCTTGTTTAATCTCGCCATGTTCCAAAAAAAGAAAGAAAAAAGAAAACTAAAACTAACATTAAAAGTAATAAAAAACTAAACGTAAACTAAGCCTTTAAAAAAATAAATAATAATAATAATTAAAAAAATAGCCGACTTAAAAAGTTACGTAACCTCGATCCGAAGTGGAGGCTCTCGTGTTTGCCGGGGCACGCCAGGCGGCACATGCACTCCTCCCTCTCCTCGAACGACAGCCTCTTCCGGGTGAACTCCATGTTGGGCGCTTTGAAGTCCAGCCGGTCGGGTTTGACGCCCTCCTTCCCCGGTCTGGAGGCTAGCTGGCGGTCCGGGTGCACGGAGCACAGGGACAGGGGTCCCTCGCCATCCCCGCCGCCACCAGCAGCGCTGGCGCCACCGCATGGCTCAGGGAGGCCCTCGCAGGCACGAGTGTTCAGCTTCTTGTAGAGCACGTCTTTGAAAAAGGCGGGACAACGGCAGTGTTAATTTCGAAAACTACATAAAAAGCTATGCTGACTAAAACTACGATTAAATATATTGACAATTTCGTCAACAAATAAATACTAGCTACTGTTAGTGAGGGACTAGTGGAGAAGAGATCCAGTAGAACTCAAAGACAAGTCATTTTATGTTTGGTTTGCTCTGAAAATAGCATATCTACAAGCTCACAACGCTTGTAGATCTGCTATTTTCAGCATGCAACCAAGTGTAAAATGAGCCATTACGGCACCATCAAGGCCTGCCTGAATACATTTTTGTCGACAAAATCAACTGTAGATTTAGTCGACTAAAACCTATACACTTATTCAACTTTTAAGATGACTAAGATATGACTAAAACCTTTATTCAAAAGAATGACTTAACTAAAAAAATCTAAATTTGCTGTCAAAATTAACACTGGGCAACAGATGCATTTTTAAATGCTGGATATTCAAATCATGTGAAAAAAGTAAGTACTTTAAGTACTTTTTTTGATTACAAAAGGAAGTAAAATAGTGAAAATAGCCGATCTGTGAGCTTGTACATCTGCTATTTTCAGCACTTTTGTGAGACACTCTTGTACGATGAAGGCATTAATTACAACAACACATACAAAGTTGAAACATGGAGTTATGAGGTTTCTGCCCGCCCCCCCAACATTCAACATTGTAATGATGAGTATGGGAAGTCCAGCCTGGTAAACTCACATGAACTCCATATAAACAAATGCACTTATACTTATATTATAAGTAATTTCTAAGTGCATTTGCAATTACCGTTTGCAAAAATGCTCACGATTTTTCAAAAATAGCAGATCTACAAGCTCGTAGCGCGACACTCGGTGCCGTGCTATGAGCTTGTAGATCTGCTATTTTTGAATAAGCAAAATAAATCTAAAAATGACACCGATTCTTTCCCGGTCTAAATGGGTTAAACATCAAAAGTGGCCCGTTCTCCGTTGTCCTATACCTTTGAGCGTGGTGCTGGCGCCTTTGGTGGCCTCTAGGGGGCCAGAATCGGGGCTCTGAGATTTGTCTGGAGCCCAGCATCCCAGGAAGCCTTTGGTGTCTCTGTCGTCGGGAAGGGAAGAGGAGTCCGGCTCGCGCAGGGCGTCTTGCTTCTGCAGAGACTCTCGTCTCTCTGACCAGTCCTGTCTCTTCACAACCACCTGCAAGACCAAAGAAAGAAAGACGTTTTTTTCCCCCGGGTAGCTCAGTCGGTAGCGCGCTCGCTTTTCGACCACAAGTGTACGAGTAGCACGGCTTGGCTGTGGCAAGTCGTGCGGTTACAGGGATATTTCACTTTCAAAATAACTTTTGGTAATTTTATCGTCTATTCAGGCTTTTGTGAGGCCCCCGGACAGTTTTTAAGTTGCTCGATTCAGTATCAGATGCTGTACCACCCTTTACCCTTCCTATACAAACCCATTGTAACTTCAAACTCCATTTTAACCATGTTAGATTCATCAAAAACACCCGTCCTTAGTTCTGGTGACTCACCCTGCCCTCCTAATGCGCAAGGGGGCGTGTTGTTCGGATAAATGTTTTCATTTATTTTATTTTATTTTTTTATTGTATTTAATTTTTTTCATTTTCCAAAAAAAATATAAAAAATAAATGAAAAAAGTAATTGAAAAAACACGGCCCCCTCACGTATTAGGAGGGCAGGGTGAGTCACCAGAACCAAGGACGGGTGTTTTTGATGAATCTAACATGGTTAAAATGGAGTTTGAAGTTACAATGGGTTTGTATAGGAAGGGGGCGTGTCTGATAAAATGAACATCAACTATCTAAATACTGAATCGAGCAACTTAAAAACGGTCTGGGGGGCTCACATAAGCCCGAGTAGACGATAAAATTACCAAAACTTTTTTTGAAAGTGAAATATCCATCTTCCAGGGGTCTAGCACATTGTAACAGGGATATATCGTTTAAGGCTAACATTTTTAACTACATCTTTTTTTGCTTCTGGGGGTCCTTGGAACAAAATATTTTGAGAAGGGGGTCCGCAGCCAAATACATTCCGCAGCCAAACACATTTTTGGGGATCTGATATAGCCAAGCAAGTAGCAACATACTGTTAGGATTTAGACATATTTTTTAGATATGTATTTCACCGCGGACCGCCATTTTAAAATATTTGGATCCCAGGGACCCTCAGAAGACAATGTTTGAGTTAAAACATTTTCGCTGTAAAACATCTATATATATTCAAAGATTTGCACACATTTGCTAAATTTTCCAAAAAATAGCAGATCTACAAGCACTCGGTGCCGCACTATGAGCTTGTAGATCTGCTATTTTTGAATAGCCCAAATAAATCTAAAAAATGACACAGATGCGTTCCCAAGTTAGCAACAACAGTTTCCCTGTATATCTTTCCATACTATAACAGTGGAAGTAACATCAACAGTATTATGTTGCATAATATAATATAATTTTATAATATTATATAATATACCATGGACTTCAGCTTCTCCTTGTCCAGGTCTTCCAGAGACTCCTGACGACCCACCTTGAGAGAGGAGATAAGACCTTTACTGATCCAGAGAGGGAAATTCAGTCGCTAAATGCAGCACAGCAGTTAAGAAAGTACTGTAGATTTAGCGGGTCCCCAGCTAAATTAATTCATATAGCATTAGAATCTGTTTCGGGTCTAACCACTTTGACCCTATATACCTCAGCAATTTGGAAATAGCCGATCTACAAGCTCACAACACGTCACAACACGACGCGTTGTGAGCTTGTAGATCTGCTATTTTCATAAAAAACGTGAAAAAAAAAGCGGAATCATTTTCACACATTTCAACAACATGAATCTTGCGGCCCACCCACCTGGACCACTTAAGTTAAGTGGTCAGATGAGTGGGCCGCGTGCATTTTCAGAGCAAGTTTATTTTAACGATCAGGCAATCAATTGTGTTCCGGCTCGAGGTCAATGGAACCTCAAATAGTATACTCTAAAGTTATTATCTATTGGTACAGTATATCACCTTTTATTTATTTATTTATTCACTACGGTACTTCATTAGATTTTTTTCATTTAATATAATATGAAATACTCTGAATACTTAAATGTTGGAATTGTTTTTAGTTGATGAAAAGTTGTAATTTTTTTGTTTAAACTTTTTATTTAATCTTTTGAAATAATATATTGTTGCTGTCGAGCAAAAACCAGGTACCTCCATGTTTTAGCCTTTTCGTTTTTTTCCCCAGTGCTATTGAATACCCTTTACGTCTGTGTGTTGGTTAAAAAGAATATTGAACCAATAAAAAGCATTAAAAAGCACTTCTGACAAAACCAGCCAACTCCATTGGATCCTCAAACTGTCTGCTAAACCAGCTAACTCCACCAGAGGGCGGTGGACACCAGTAGATAACATCGGGGTAGCACAGACCTTGCGACCGGCCGGTCTCTTCAGGCAGCCCTGCTCGGCGGGCCGGACGCGGGTGACGGCCGGCGGCTCGCGGGGCGTCTCCTCCACTCTGTGCAGGGAGAGGAGGTGGTGGTGGTCCCTGCCGGACCCCCCGGGCCTCGTCACCTCGTCCTGGGGGGCTTCCTCCTGCGTCACCTCCAGGCTCAGCTTCCTGGGACACAGGTGCTTCTTGTCTCCTCCTGATTAGGAAGGGAGGGGCGGGGGGTGGGGGAGCAAGGGTTATTAGAGTTGAAGGAGCAACGTTTTTCACTCATTTTCAAACGTATATCTTCATATAATTGGTCATCATTAATGCATGTAATGCAATGTATTTCTTTGGGCTATTCACAAATAGCAGATATACATAATCACCCTGAAGGGATTTATTTCTCAACAATGACCGTCTGGCCGTCAATTATTCCGCTTATTACACGGCTACTTAATAAATAAATAAATAAATTGACCCAAAAGTAACAACAAAACAAAGTATCTCCTTGCTTACGGTAATGAAAGTATTCCATAAGTGTTTTGCGCTGGGCGAACATGGTCACCTCGGAAAACAAGGAAGTCAAATAGAATACATTTTCGGATACTGCATCGTTGGTTACTGCACTATTTCTTGCATCAAATGTTTTCAAAAAACATTCTTGAGAGCAACGTTTAGCTGTAAATTACATGACGTGTTTGTTTACATGGCTGCCATGTTGGATACGGCACAAAATCAAGCAGCGCAGCAGGTGCTCTGAGTCTTTGATTGGACAGCGGTCTGTTATAGAGCTCATCGGTCGTTGTGCAAGGGATAATGTAGGATAATCACCCTGAAGGGATTTAATTTTCAATAATGACCACCTCCCCATACATTATCCCATTTACACAGCTACTTAATAAATAAATGGACCCAAAAGTAACAACAAAACAAAGTATTTCCTTGCTTACGGCAATGAAAGTGTTCCATAAGTTTTGGTCTGGGCGGAGAAGTTCACCTCGGCAAACAAATGAGAGTAGTCCATAAGGTAACGGGATGACTCGCCCCAAAACACACTCGTCCCCATTCTATATACCGCCGGATTTCCCTATAATACTGCCGGATTTGCCCTGGGCGACTGTGTTTTGGGGCGAGTGTTTTGATATTCTTGCGTTGTTGCGCTACGATAAACAAGGAAGTGTAGTGGATCAAATAGAATCACTTTTCGGTTATTGCATCGTCTATTTCTCACTTCAAATGTTTTCAAAAAACATTCTTGAGAGAAACGTTTAGTTGTAAATGACATTGTTTGTTTTTTACATGGCTTTCAAGTTGGATTACAGCATAAAATCAAGCAGCGCAGGTTGACATGAGCAGGTGCTCTGAGCCTTTGATTAGACAGTCAGCGGTCTGTTACTGAGCTCATCGGTCATTATTCACTGATAACACACCGCTGAATTCAGCGATTGACCAATCAGAATCAAGCATTCAATCAAACCGTGTAAATAAACAGAAATAACGCAGCTGAATTCAGCGACTGATCAGAATCGAGCACTCGACCAAGCCAAGCGCAAAACAAACCACAATACCGACCTTGGTAGGAGGGCGACAGCTTCTCCTCGGACTGGACGCGCTTCAGGAGCGGCGAGCGGGGCGGCTCGGCGCTCTTGGGGCGCACCATGTGGCGCACGATGGTGGGCGGCGAGTGTCCCTTGTTGCCGCCGGCCGGGAAAGCCGCCACCACCACCGCGGGTGGTGGGGCCATCTTGGAGGAGAGGGCGGCGACGACGGCGGTGGTGTGGTGGTGGCCTCCGCCTCCTCCTCCACCCCCACCCAGCAGGGGGGACGGGGAGCGCTGGGGAGAGGCGGGCTGGGGGGTGGGGGACGGCGTGCGCGCCAGCGGGGACAGGGGTATGCTGCCGGCGGACTTGCGGCGGCCCTGGCGGAGCCTCTGGCCCGTCAGCTTGGGGCCCAGGCCGTGCAGGGTGCTGGGCCGGATGTGGCCCGAGCCCGCCGGAGAGTTGGGCGCGCTGGAGCTGGGAGAGCTGCTCTGGGAGGAGGTGCCTCCTGTGAACGAACACGAAACAGGCGCACACACAGACACACACACACACACACACACAGACGGTGAGAACAGGGAATGGCGACTACTTGACAATTCTTTTTAACCCATAAAGACCTGAGGCGATTCTGAAAAATGTTTTCTAAATCCGAACAGTTTTTTGAAAAAAAATCGAAAACATTTTTTTTCAAGATTTTTCAAAAATAGCAGATCTACAAGCTTGTATATCTGCTATTTTTCAATAGCCAAAGAAATCTAAAGTGACACAGATGCGTTCCAGGTCTTAATGGGCTCAAAAATGGGTCTGTAAAGTAGGGTTGGGCTCCGGAACCGGAGGAACCAAGCATTCAGAATCAAGCATTGAAACTTCCAAATGTGATGGACACATTTGGAACTGTTTCTTTAGTTACTAGTTACTTTGTAGATTTTGATTATTATTATAAAACCACTTCAGACCTATATACATATATTTTGGCAATTTGAAAATAGCCGATCTACAAGCTCATAACGCGTCGCAAATAGATCTGCTATTTTCAAAGGGTTTTTATACATTTTATACATTTGAAAACTTGTGAAGTGGGACGTATACTGCATAATGAGTACTTTTTCTTTTGGTACTTTAAGTACATTTTGATGCCAATACTTATATCATTGCCGTAGTGATACTTTTAATTAAGTAAAACATTTGCGAGTACTTTTCCCACCATTGGGTATATACCTGACTGGTTGAAATCTGGCGTGGGCCGCAAGGCGGCGGCGGCGGTGGGCGAGCGGGGAGACAGGCTGTGCGTGGGAGAACCGGGGAGACTCTCTCCGGACGACAGAGAGTGGCTGAGAGACGAGAAGCTGCGGCTGGTGTGGAGGAGAGGAGACGGCTGCATGGCGAAACGCCTGAACACAGAGCGCCGCCTGGTGGCAAGACAAAAGAGGGACAAAATGATAGGCGGAAATTATTTACAGGGTCTACACCATGAATTTGAACTTTTTCTTCATTTTTGTGTGTTTTTGGTCTCCCCCACCTCTCTTCTGTTCCAACAAATACCGGAGGCTTTCATAGGCTATCTGTGGTTTTTATGTAAATTAGTCTGAAAACAGTCCGTCAGATTTGTTCCCCCTGCCTACGTCACGTCTGGGAACAATTCCTCCCGTTTTTCAGTTCTAACCAAAAAAAAAAAATGATATTAAATATTATTATTATTTTTTTAAATTCATGGTGTAGCCCCTTTAACCCTTTAAGACCCGGAAAGCATCATTTGTGTCATTTTAAGATTTCTTTTGGCTATTCAAAAATAGCAGATATCGTTGTCGTAGAAACCAGCTAACTCCATTTTGACACTTTTGCATTTTTTTTCCATAAATCAGGGCCATTGAGCACCCTTTACATCTGTGTGTTGGTAAAAAAAAAATATTGAACCAATGAGAAGCATTTAAAAAGCACTTCTGACAAAACCAGCTAACTCCGGCGAAGTCCACCGGAGTTAGCTGGTTTTGCTGACTCCTGGCTCCACCCCCTTTTGACCTCCAACCTCATTGTGAGCTTGGGAGGTAAATTTAGCTGTTCTTATCAATGATGAACAAAACCTCCTAACTCATCACTTTTTTTCCCATTTCCTGAAAAATGAACATTTTGGAGTTAGCTGGTTCCTGCCGGACAGCAGAGATATACAAGCTCATAGCGCGGCACCAAGTGCCTGCGACATACTGGCGTCATGTCCAGGGGGTGTACTTGTATATCTAGCTGCCTCACGCTACAGACACAGGAGATAGGCTCCTATGGGCCTCATGGCTCGGCAAGACTTACTTACTTACGAGCTTGCGATGCGTTGCAAGCTTTTAGATCTGCCATTTCTGCTTATTCACCATTAAATCCACCACTAAACATATTAACTCCGATATTTCGGTCTATTATTTTCCCCTTCAGTAATACCAATTGTTATATTGTCACCTTTACAACGAGGTACAACTTGTAAGGATCATGCATTCGTGGAATGAGCAACACAGCTAACCGTGTGGGTAGCGGCCCAAAAAATTGCCAAAATCCACCCAGTTGCCCTATTGCAGTGGTTCTCAAACTTTTTCATGTCAAGGACCCCCAAATTGACACTTATTAGCCCGCGGACCCACATTTGAAAAGATAAGCCAGGGACCCCCATAAGAGAAGATGTTTACGGCTCTAGCAGTGATTCTCAACCATTTTAATTTCAAGGACCCCCAGTTTGACAAGCATTAGGGCTGCGGAGAGTGCGGACCCCCATTTAATGGCATTTCTATCTCTGGGACCCCAATTTTTATTGTAAAATCAATGTTAATACTAGAAAAAGTGCTCCTCGGAGCACAGGTCTCCGCCAGGTCAGGTAGGCTATTGTGGCCTCCTGGTGGCGCTATAATAGGCCAACGTGAAAAGGGTGCCATTTCTTCTTAGGCCTTGCACGACAATCGGACACTGACTGCATTCATGATTTGAGGCATTTTGTTAAAAACATGTGTTTCGCTAAATTAGACCTGTTGGTGGCGCTATAACAGGCCAATGTTAAAAGGGTGGCATTTGTTCCTCAACATAGTGTGAATGTGCGTGCAAAGTTTGAGCGCAATTGGACGGTGCGTTCATGATTTGCAGAATGTTGTTCAAAACAAGCCAATAATGCAAACTTTAGATCTTAGGTCAATCTTAGCCAATCAGTATGGAATATGAAAAATCAAACACATCCGTCGTGATCACATGACTATAGAGATCATGTGTACTGATTTGCGTAAAATTTGGATACAATTGGAAGGAGTAGTATAAAAAAATGTGTTCTACTGGTGGCGCTATAAAAGGCAGATGTGAAAAATGCAGGGCAAAGGTTTTTCCTTGACCATTAGGGAGTGTGCATACAAAGTTTTACACAGATCGGTGCAATTATAGGTAAAAACACGAATCGGCCTGTTATAGCGCCACCATGAGGCTGATTTGAACATTTTCAAATGGTAGTTCTACCTCGGCCTAATGGGAATGTGCGTGCAAAATTTCATGGAAATTGCATGCTGTGTTCATGATTTGAGGCATTTTGTTCAAAACGGTGCACTCCTGCAAACTTTGGAAGACATTTTTAGCCAATCAGGATGGAATATGAGAAATGTGAAAGACCCGTTTCGTTTAATGACTATAGAGATACTGTGTACCGATTTGTGGGATTTTTGGACAAAATCTGTAGGTGTACTGTCAAAAAATGTGCTTTGCACAAATCGGCCTCCTGGTGGCGCTATAACAGGCCCCTGTGAAAAATTTGGGGCAGAGGTTCTGCTCTGGTATCCAGGGACTGTGTGTGCACAGTCTGGCTGCGAGCAAGCCAACGGTGCCGGAGATTAGCTGTACACAGACAGATCGAATGACGGACGGACGGACGGACACACGGACGGACGGACAGGGGGTAAAACATACTCTCTCGCCATGCCTTTCGGCCTGGCGGAGACAATAACTCTGAGAGTGTACAAATGGAACCAAATGGACCCGTTAGGGTCCATTTGGTTCCATTTGTACGCTTTCAGAGTTACAGACCCATAAGGGTCCATTTGGTTCCTATCCATCATTTAGTACCCCTGGGGGTCCCCGGACCCCACTTTGAGAACCAATGCCCTATTGCACAGGCTTTATCCTGAAACAGTAAAGATCAATCAATCAATCAATCAGAAACATGTCATTACCTTTCTGGGGTCTTCTCCTTCTTGGGTTTCTTGGTGCATCGGACCATCTTGCTCCGGTAGCTGTTCCTCCTGGCGGGGCCCGTCTTTATGGAGGTGTTCTCGAAGGGCGTGGTGGAGATGGACACTTTACTGCCACTCTGTGGCGGGGGGAAGGAATTGTCAGTTACTTTATCATTTTATAATAGTAATTTATTATGCATTTAAACTTGTCTTACGGTTTAACCATTTGTCCTGTTAACATCATTATCGACAGTTAAATATAATTAACTGCGGCCGTTCGTTTTACAATTAGGCTGCGGCCATAACAATCTGTGTCGCTTATTATGCTTTGTCCGACAGTCAGGTACCTTGAGCAGGAGTTCCACCACTTCAGTGTGGAGCAGACCATGGACCGCTTCTCCATTCACATGAGTGATGAGGTCTCCCGCCTTCACACCTGCCTTATGGGCGGGGCCACCCTCCTCCACGTTCTGACAAACGTCGAAACAAAACATCAAACCAAAATGACCAAAACATCAAACCAAAATGACCAAAACATCAAACCAAAATGACCAAAACATCAAACCAAAATGACCAAAACATCAAACCAAAATGGGAGACTTTGTGCATGGGCAAAATGTGGCTTTTGTTTTGTTGCTGCTTTTTCCCCCTTTTTCTTCCCAATTTAGCCATTATGCTAAGTAATCCCCTCATACATTCATGTTGTCACTGTATCCTACTGGCTCACCTGGCCTGTGAGGAGCCCCTACCGAGAGGACACATTGTTGCACGCTACTGGTTCACCTGCCAGTGAGGAGCCCCCACCGCGAGGACATACTATTGTTTCCTACTGGCTCACCTGCCTGCGAGGAGCCCCCACCGGGAGGACGTACGGCTGTTCCCTACTGGCTCACCTGCCTGTGAGGAGCCCCCACCGGGAGGACGTGGACTAGATCCTCTGTCCTACTCCTATATCGCCCAACACTCCCTGCTGACAGACTCCGCCTCCAGCCCATAGGAGTACGTACAGTGACAAATATCACCCTCCCCCGCCCGGCTTACCTCCCCCGAACCCCCAGACCAGATCTACAAGCTCAAAACGCGTCACATTGTAATGCGTTTTGAGATCGTCTATTTTCACTATTCAGGTTTTTTTTTTTACTGAATTAACCCTGCAAGACCCGGATATATTTCTACTTGTAAAACATTGTTTTCAACCTTTCAGATGGTGTTGTAGGAGTACTTTGGAGAGGAAAATATAATGTTTTTAAAAAAAAAAAGTTTTCGTAAGGTTTTATTGAAATGTTATTATATTACAACATTGGGTCTAACGGGTAGCAGAATTTCCTATAGGACATTTTTACTCACTGTCAGAATAAAATGGCAAATGTCTATATACTTCACTAAAACAACTTAAGGGTTCATTTATATGGTTATGGTTTATTATTTGGCCTCAGAACAGTATACAGTATGAATAATATTTGGCCTCAGAACAGTACATTATGAATAATAACATCACTTGGTAACCTGGCTGTAGAAAGTAACACCACAGTAAAGAACCTGGGGGTTATTATCGACTCTGAATTGAATTTTAATGCACACATTAATCATGTCACCAAGATTGCTTTCTTTCATCTTAGAAATATTGCGCGAATTAGAGACTATCTGTCGTTAGACGACGCAAAAACGCTGATCCACGCTTTTGTTTTCTCTCGGCTTGATTACTGCAATGCACTCTACTCTGGCCTGCCTAAGAAAACAACTGACAGATTACAACTTGTTCAAAATGCGGCAGCCAGAATTTTAACTAAAACTAGAATGAGAGAACATATCACTCCAGTACTAGCTTCACTACACTGGCTCCCGGTTGTTTTTAGGATTGATTTTAAAATTCTTTTAATAGTTTATAAAGCTCTAAATGGTCTGGCACCTTCCTACCTCTATGACTGCCTAGAGAGACATGATCCAAACCGGACCCTCAGGTCTTCAAGTGCTGACCTACTCGAGGTGCCTAAAATGACATATAAAAAATACGGTGAAGCAGCATTCTGCTTTTACGGACCAACAGTGTGGAATAAACTCCCATTACACCTAAAACAGGCAGCCTCTGTCGATAGCTTTAAAGCACAGCTCAAGACCTATTTCTTCACTCTTGCTTTTAGCTGACTCTTTGGTTGATTTTTAAGTCCTCACTGTATTGCCTATTTTAATGTTTTATGCTTTTGCTTTTATTTTATTTTATTTTTTGTTTGCTTTATTGTTAAATTGGTTGTAACTGTAACTGTATTCTTGCTCTGTAAAGCACTTTGCGCTGCATTTCATGTCATGAAAGGTGCTATACAAATAAAGTTTATTATTATTATTATTAATAAGCCATATTTTTAAGATTTTATTTTATTTTAGTCGATGTCCACATCTCTCTCTCCATTCATTACAATATCATATCTTGCCCTGTGCAACTTTTGTTGACGAAGCCTAAAAGCCAAACAAAAATGTCATTCTTATTCATAATGTTCCAATGTTCAACGACACCAAAAAAATCGTTAATCGCAATTATGTGAGTGACAATTAATCGTCGAGCAAAATGTCATAATTGTGACAGCCCTAAATGAAATAAAAATGAAAGATATAAACAGTACGTTTTAAATTCTTACCCAGACCATGTGATAGACGGTGTAGATGTCGCTGTCACACGCGTACACCCTGATGGCGCGCAGCGTGAAGCCAAACTTCTTCCCACAGCTGTGGATGACGATTGGCTGCCGCGGGTTGTTGTTGGCCACGCCCAGGGAGGCGGAGTCGCGGCTAGGGGAGGAGTCTCTGGAGGAGGAGGGGTCTGAGGAGAGCGAATACGGGGAGAGGGGGCTGGCGAGCGGCGACGCCCCAAAGACATCTGGGAAAATAAAGACGTGATCACAGATAGTAGCGGTTATTTATTTTAGTTTTTGGGGTTTTCCTTGACAGTGTAAGGGGTCGTGTCTAGGGTGTATTTTCTAAATAAATCATTTTATAAAATTATGATTTAATCCCTTTTTAATTCCCAAAACTTTTAAACTAGGCCTGTCAAAAAAAAATCGATTCATGAATAAATCGCGATTCTTAATGCCGCGATTTTAAAATCGTTTCAAAATCTTTTTTTTATTTTTATTTTTTTTAATTATTATAAGGTAGTACCTTTTTCACTGGCACTTTGTCTGTCAGAAAGACTGACTGACATGATCTGGCTGCATTGAAGTGTATGATTCAACTTTTCATGGTTTATATTGTTCAGAATTGTTCTAAAATGTTCTAGTATAATTAAAGCAAAGTGATTTGGGGTAGAAAATCGCAATAAATCGCAGAATCGAATCGAATATCAATTAATCGCAGAATCGCAATTTCAATCGAATCGGCACCCTAGGAATCGATTTTGAATCGAATCGTGAGGTAAGTGAATCGTGACACCCCTATTGAAAACAGATTATTTTACATCACTGCTTCCGAAACAGTGGGTCGGGACCCAATTGTGGGTCGCGGATCCATTTTTATGGGTCACGGGACAAATATCCCTTTTTGTTTTCCTACAATTTGTTTTTAATTAAATTAAAAATAAATATTTCAAAAGTAAAAAAAAAAATTCCACAACAATTCTCAAAATGAGTTCATGAATTAAAAGCAAATTCAAAAAATGTTCAAAAGAATTTCATAAATAAAATGAAAACAATTTTAAAAAATCCCTAAATTAGAAAATAAATGTTTAAGAAGTAGTGGATATAGCCGATCTACAAGCTCACAACACGTCACATCACGACGTGGTGTGAGCTTGTAGATCGGCTACTTTCACTGGTTTGGGTTGGGTCTTAAGCTCAAGTTTGGGAACAAATGTGAGTACTTCTTCCACCACTGTGCGTGCGTGCGTGTCTTACCTCCCGGGATGGTAAGGGAAAGGTTGCTGGCAGAGACAGACTTGGGGACTTTGGCTCCGGAGGGCCCCAGCTTGTCACCAGGGGCCTCGGGGTGCAGAGTGCTGGTCTGGGCCCCTAGCTCTGCACCATCAGCCTCACCTCTGGACGTCAGCTGGTCCAAATGCTCTGAGAAACTTCCTATAAGTTAGAACAGAACATGAGCCATTTCATTAATTGTCAAAGTAATTGACCACTTAAGCCCTCTATACTATATAGACATTGACCTGTCACAATTATTACATAATCGTCTAATCGCAATTATTTGAGATAATCACAATTATTTTGCATAAACGTTTCCATGTTGAAAAATGCTTATACAGTTTCAGATAGCAGATCTACAAGCTTACAACGTGTCACAAGTGACGCATTGTAAGCTTGCAGCTACTTCCGCAATTCTTTTGAAAGTATTACATTATTAATTATGTCAGTAATTTCTTTGCACATTTAAGTTATTCGTCACATCTTCCCTGTGCAACTTTAGATATAGAAGCCTAAAAGGCCAAATAGAAATTAAATTTGTATTCATGCATTCCCAATGTTCCGAAAGCTAAATTAAATCATTGTTTTAATTGTACTCACAACATTTTCGGAACGTGACACCTGCGTGCAACCAAGCATAAAACGACATGTCTTTTAGTTCTACTGGATCTCTTCTCCACCAGTCCCTTGTTAACATTTTAGTTTTTATTTGTTGACGACATTGTCAATATATTTAGTCATAGTTTTAGTCATCATAGCTTAGTTTTTATTTAGTTTTCGTCAGTAAAAAAAAGGTAGTCGGCAAACATTTTTCCGTCACGGTTTTAGTCAACGAAATCAACACCCCTTACCGGAGAGCGTGGCTCCGCTGTGCGCGCTGCCAGGAGTGGTGGCCGCGTCGGGCGGGTCGTGGAGCAGCTCTCCCAGGGAGAAGGAGGTCTTGCCGGAGGACTCCTCGCCTTCGCTCTCTGCCGAGATGGAGAACTTTGGCAGAAGGCTGTGGGTCTGATGAGGGCCGGCGCCCTGGCCGGTACCCTCGCTGTCCGACAGGTTGGACAGAGACGGCCTGCAAAAGACGGAGGGAGATGAAGAAATTCTGTTCGGTTGTAATAGGCTGCTATGCACAGCAATATTAGAAAGAAGTTGGGCCTCTTCCTTACTTCCAGCACATGGTCTTACCAATTGTACTAACTAGAGGTTTGATATGGCCATATATGGAGATGCGCAGTAGGGTGGGGTGCTGTGGCTAAAATGTGCAATGTAGTTTTATATTAACTGTACACTATGTAAGTACATTGAAGGTGGGGAAAGAAGTCTAGGCAAAGTAGTTCCCCTACCCTCCCTTCCCCTCTCCTCTCCTCTCCTCCTCTCCTCTCCTCTCTTCCTCCTCTTTTTTGGTACTGTGGCTAAAATGCAGTAAGAGATGTAGATGTACTATAGCTCTGCACACATCGAGGCGAAGTCCGGCATAAATGTCATGCCAAGCCCTGCCAGATCAGGCTGAGGGTCTGATAGGCAAATCAGAGAATCAATCAAGCCGAGAGTCTGATCACTGATCGAGGTGGGGGTAAGATGCCTAAATCTGTGGCAAGTCTGTGGCAAGTCTTGGAGGCGTTATTATGAATCCCACGCCGCGTCCTGGATTTAGACCCGCCTTACGTGTCTGATTGGCTCCCCGGCAGGCATAGTTTTACTGAGGTTAGGGTTAGGGTTAGGGTTAGGTTTAGGCATAGTCTTACTGAGGTTAGGGTTAGGGTTAGGGTTAGGTATAGGCATAGTAGCAAAAACGAGAACTGTCAATCACAGCGACTACTGACCAATCACAGCGCCCGCTCAGCGGGTTTGCCACGACGCGGTGTGGGAATCATAATAACGCGTCTTGGAGGCATGTGGAGTGATCCTGTGCTTGCGAATCCCGGACGTACTTCGGAGGCTTTGTCAATTATAGTAGTAGGATGAAGGCTCCGTTCCATTTAGTGTAGCACAGTGGTAATCAAACCTTTTATTTCAAGGACCCCATAACCAAATGGACCCTTACATGGGTCCATTTGGTTCCATTTGTACATGCACTCTCAGAGAGTTACACGGCCGTAAGGGGCCATTTTGAACCCCCTCAAGGAACCATGAGGGTTCCTGGACCACACTGGAGAGACCCACTGGCGTAGCAGTGTTTCCACAGTGAGCCAACATGCACAATATCAGCACCCTGACCAGAATGGAACAGAGCCTTCATTAGTATCATTGGTAACACCTGTAAAGGAAATAAGGAAGACTAAAAGATGTATATGTATTTGCGACAATATAAGGAAACATTGTTCTTCAACTGTGAGTGAGTTAATTATTATTTGCCTGAGTAGGAACTGTCAATTGTCAGGAATTGTATTCATTCAGCTCTACAAAGACTGAGCTGTGTAGAGGGGAACGACGTTTAATCCCATGTAGTTACTGACTGTGATGTTAAGTGTGGAGGGGAGCAGGGCCTGTGTTTTATGTATGTACAGTAGGTGAGCGTGCGTACATTTCGGTGAAGTCTGGAGTCCAGCTGAGTGAGTCCACGGTCAGTGGACTGTCGCTTTTCTTCTCTTCTGCGTCTCCCTTCTCTTCCAGAAGGCCCCGGGACAGGTCAATGCTGCTGTACACCTAAATATGAAGACATGGGACACGGTCAACGCTGCTGTACACCTAAATATGAAGACATGGGACAAGGTCAACGCTGCTAAACATTAAATTAGCGTTGGCTATTCAAAAATAGCAGATCTACAAGCTCGCAGCGTGTCACTTCGTGCCTCAGGTCTTAATCTGTAAAGGAACAGCTACTGGGGATACTAACAAATAAACCAGTAGTGAAGGTAATACTACACTGCATTGTTTTGATGTGAGCAGAGCAGACTGCATTGCAGCAAAAATAAAAAAACAGCTCCACTCCTGATCATGTGATTTCGTTGTTGCTCCACATTAGAATAAAATGCATCTGATTTGCAGGCGGAAAATGTGATGCAAATCCGATCAACGTTCCATGCCGCTGCAGGGGGCTGAAGGAAGGGGGGGGGGGGGGGGGGTTGGGGTTCGTTTTTCCCCCCAGACACTCATTTCCATATGAAATGCTGATTTCATATGGAAATGCTGAAAAGGCTCGTTTTAATCGGTGGTTCTCAAAACATTTTCATGTCAAGGACTACCAAATTGATAGGTATTTCGACCAAGGACCCCCACATTTGAAAAGATTTTGTGCCAGGGACCCCCATAAGAGATACCTTTTTTTTTGCTGCTAGATTTAATACAGAAGTCTACAACCATATGTGCGGAAAAGAAACCCGAACATTCATTCTTCACCCATTAAGACCTGGAACGCATCTGTGTCACTTTCTTTGGCTATTCAAAAATAGCAGATCTACAAGCTCATATCGCGGCGGTGCCGCGATATGAGCTTGTAGATCTGCTATTTTTGAAAAATCTTGAAAACATTTTTCAAAAAACTGTTAGGATTTAGAAAACATTTTTAAGAATCGCCTCAGGTCTTAATGGGTTAAAGATTCTCTCATTGGCTCGACCTCTAGCCAGTGAAAGAATAATGTTATAATAAATCATACATTTTACGCAACCCCCTGTGTTTGTGAATGAGTGAACATAATGCACATTGTAAAGTGCTTCGCATAAGTTGCTATATTTACACAGTATAAGGTGCTATACAAATGCACCATTTACACATTTGAAATCATGTACTTTATAATAATAACAATAATACAGTTTATTTACATAGCACCTTTTTAAACAATGTTACAAAGTGCTTAACAACTTAAAATCAGACAGTGAACAATAAAAACAACAAGAACAACACACAACAGCGTAGTGTCAGTGAGAATAAAGGAGAAGCACCAACATTCTGCTGTTAAGAGGTTTAAAAGGCCTTTCTAAAAAAAATGGGTCTTTAATTTGGATTTAAAAATGGCAATGGAATTGGCACCCCTAACGTCCAATGGGAGGCTGTTCCAGAGTCTAGGGGCCCTGACGGCAAAGGTCAGTTAACATCAGACTAGATACGTTTGGACTCACCTTAGAGAATCTGTGTGAACAGGAGGAGAACTGCCTCAGTTCCACGTTGATGTCTTCATCGTTCGTATCTCCATCTTCCTCCGTTTCTAGGTGGTGATATCGCTCAGAGCGGGCTGAGGACAAAGTTTCACGTTAAATCCTTTCACAGCCTTAACAACTAAAGGCCTATATATACTTAATTGAACAATGAATCATACAAACAGCCAACCTACAAGCTCGTAGGTTGGCTAGTTGTGGTATTTATCTGACGATGAGGTAAAGAGCTTAATGAGTTAAATAGAGAGAATGCCATTTAGATAGTAGTTATATAATTGTAGTCTCATTCCCAATTTTCCGCCCTATAGTCTGAAGACTCCACCTCACCCGCTAGCACTCCTCACTCTCCTTGTACCCAGTCTTGCCACCTTAGTTCGATAGATGCTAGTTTACTATGCAGATTTATCTTGGTCACTTGTTCTTATGTTTTTGTTACTTAGCTTCGTTTTTTCTTGACCACAAACAAACATAATGTTATTTATATAGCATTTTTTTAGACAGATGCTTGCGGTTCATTGTTTTGGTTCATCAGATTTTTTTAGGGCATTTTTTTTATTAGAATCCTGAAAAGTTACATTTGTATTTAATTTCAAATGCATGTAGTTATACTTATGTTAACTTTATGAACTTAAATACAAATACATTGGACATAAAAAAAACAATAGAATTGTAATACTAGTCATTAAGCTACTATAATATAGACTGAAGTAATTAAAGCGGGTCATGTTTGCATGTTTGGAATTGTAACAGCTGAAATCAAATGTAGAATGTTATTTAGATATAGCATAGTGTTTAGACAGATGCTAGGTTCATTCATTGTTTGCCTGGTATCCTATGGTTTCTTTGAGGCCCTACATTGTTCTCTCTACACTCTACTTATGTGATTATTTTACCCCGTTGTCTTATTGACTAGAATTAGTCTAGCTTATCCTGAACTCACACTCGTAAGTCACTCTAGATAAGATTGTCTGCTAAATACAGGAATTGCTAACCCATTAAAACCAGGAAATAATCTGTGTTGTTTTTGCGTTGGCTATTCAAAAATAGCAGATCTACAAGCTCGCATATTTGAATATTTTAGAAAAATCTTCAAAGTGTGAGAACTACTGATTTAGAAGGCATTTTGTAGAATCGACCTCAGGTCTTATGTTACTCTTCCTCAGTGGTGGGAAAAGTACTCACATTCTTTAATTAAGTAAAAGTATAAATACTGCGATATGGAAATACTCTGTTACAAGTAAAAGTCCAGAATTAAAAATGTACTTGAGTAAAAGTACAACATTATTGGCATCAAAATGTACGTAAAGTACCAAAAGTAAAAGTACAAAAGTGTTTGAAAATAGCAGATCTACAAGCTCACAACGCGTCGCGATGCGAGGGCGTTGTGAGCTTGTCGATCAGCTATTTTCAAATAGCCTAGGTATAAAATAGGGTTAAAGTGGTTAATGTATGTTTCATAATATCCTAATTTATATCTGAAAAGTAACTATTAACTAAAGTTTTCAAATAATTGTAGTGGAGTAAAAGTACAATATTTGCCTCTGAGATGTAGTGGAGTAGAAGTAAAAGTATTGGAAATTGGAAATCCTCAAGTAAAGTACAAATACCTCAAAATTGTACTTGAGTACAGTACTTAAGTAAATGTACTTAGTTACTTTCCACCACTGCTCTTCCTCTCTATTCAGTGCCTGTGTGGTCGGACGCTTACAGTCAAAGTAGCTGGTGTCGTCCTCTGACTCCAGCTGTGGGATGAACTCTGCTTTCTGCCTCAGCAGGCTGTTCCAGTCCAGGTTGTGAAAGAACTGATGGTGTTTCACCTCAACGGCGCCGCCTGTAGACACAAAATGAGGATGGTTTAAAAACCATGAAACCCTGGGCTGAATAGGCTCTATGCACAGCAGCCATATTGGAAAGAAATTGGGCCTCTTCCTTACTTCCTTCACAGGTGTTACCAATGATTCTAATGAAGGCTCATTTAGTGTAGCACAGTGGTTCTCAAACCTTGGACCCCCATAACTCTCAGAGTCACACACTCGTAAGGAACCATTTGGAACCCCCTCAAGGAACTATGAGGGTACTTGGTCCACACTTTAAGACCCACTGGCATAGCAGAGTGTTTCCAGTGAGAACAACATGCACAACATCAGCTGTTTGACCAGAATGGAACAGAGCCTTCATTAGTATCATTGGTAACACCTGTGAAGGAAGTAAGAAGAGGCCCAATTTCTTTCAGTCAGTGATGCTAATTAAGGCTCTGTTCCATGGTTTGTGCTCATAATTCCGACATCCCACTACTCCGACTACGTGGCTTCCGCGTGCGGTTAGGGTTAGGTATAGGGTTAGTAACCGTCGGAAAGGCAACATGTCGGAAAGCCGACATGTAACCCTGTTCCATTCTGGTCAGACAGAGTCACTGCACTGACTGCACTGGTGGCAGTGTTTATGTCCTTTGTACATCTTGTACTTCTGTTTATGTGGACATAAATACATATTTCAAATGTGTTAGGGCTGTTAACATTCCTCAGAAATGCAATTTGAATATTGGTCTTAAAAATTGGCTAATATTTGAATATATATTTGAATATTATTATTATTATCCTTATTTTACAAAACAATAAACAAAGTGCTCGGATCCAATAAAAATATATATTTTGTTTGTTTTTATAACTTGATACATTGTTTTTTGTATTGTCTCACACGTTTTTTTTTTTTATTTTCAAATATACATTTTTGTATTTGAATATACATTTTTTCCCCATATTTGAATATCAAATAATGATTTACCAGCCCTAGTGTGTGTGTGTGTGTGTGTGTGTGTGTGTGTGTGTGTGTGTGTGTGTGTGTGTGTGTGTGTGTGTGTGTGTGTGTGTGTGTGTGTGTGTGTGTGTGTCTGTGTGCGTTTACCTGTGCCTATCCTCTCCATAGGGTTCTGTCTCAGCAGCAGGGTGATAAGCTCCTGCGAGTCACCAGGGGGCGCCTCCTCCCCGTCCGGCCAGTTAATCTCATCTGAAAACACAAAAAACAGCCAATCACCATTAACTATAATACTCCATTATGCAAGTCTATCAAAAACTAGTTAGAATAAACAATCCCACATCTATAGTTTTCTGAACCGTCCACAGTCCACTTATGACACACAGAGTGAGTAGACAGAAATGGTGCTCTTATGATGAGCATTAGTGAGGAGCAATTATATGAAGGTTGAAAATTGTACCCATTAACAACACATCCACCGCCAAAGGGGAGAATTCTCCCCTTTTCAGTCAATGGTGTTTACCGCCAAAGGGGAGAATTCTCCCCTTTTAATTTTTTTATTTTGTTTTTGAATTCCTAGAATGTTTCTCTAATTTTTGAGTATAACATTTGTGTCGTTATTCTCAACGAATTAGGAGATATAAAATGTTTTATTTTTTCAAATCCATTCACTTCAATGTTAAAAAATCAACGGACAAATAATTCACATTTTTTCTATAAAAAAAATGATTAAAAACCCCGGCAGTGGGTGAATAAATGATGAAGACCAGGAACGCATCTGTGTGTCATTTTAAGATTTCTTTGGCTATCCAAAAAATAGCAGATCTACAAGCTCGTTTGTAGATCTGATATTTTTATTTTGAAAAAACTGCGCAAATCTTTTGAATATATATATTTTTTAAAGAGAACATTTGTAACTCCAATCTTTGCTTCTGGGGATTCTACAAATGTCTTCTAAATCCTAAATGTTTTTATTTTATTTTTTATTTTTACATTTTGTTTATGTAATATCAGTGGTTCTCAAACGTTTTTCATTTCAAGGACCCCCATCTCTAAATATTTGGTTCCAGGGACCCCCATAAGCAAAGATTTGAGTTAAAAAATGTATATATATATATATATATATATATATATATATATATATATATATATATATATATATATATATATATATATATATATATATATATATATATATTCAAAGATTTTCAACGAGTTTCACAATTTCTTTTTCAGAAATAGCAAATCTACAAGCTCATAGCGCGGCACTCGGTGCCGCGCTATGAGCTTGTAGATCTGCTATTTTTGAATAGCCAAAGAAATCTAAAAAAAGACACAGATGCGTATTTCCCGGTCTGAACGGGCTAATAGTTCCCTGAAGGCAGAGCTTGGAGCGTGTGGTTTTGACCAGGGAGGTGCGGGCCGGGGGCTTGTTTTGCTTCCAGGACCTGTAGTTGAAAAGGTCCTAAAAGGGTGAGCTGGACACCACATTCTGGACGGTCCACACAGCTGTGACCAGAATGATGTGTTAGAAATGTGATTGTGTCCCGCGAGGCAACGGGGCCCCAACGCAGCCACTTGTAGACATCGGTGGAAAGTAACTATTAAGTATTTACTCATGTTACTGTACTTAAGTACAATTTTGAGGTACTTTTACTTTACTTAAGTGTTTCCGTTTTCCGATACCGTGTACTTCGTACTCCACTGCATCTCAGAGGCAAATATTGCACTTTTTATTACACTACAATTAAAGGCGGGAAGGTGATTTACTTTGGTCAAAATAAGTGTTAAATAGCTCTATATTCTCATAGTACTCATTGCTATAGAGTGTTTGTTCAGTAAAAGGAGTCTCCCATGTCTCTCCAGCTCTTTATTAAACAGAAAATGCATTTTCAGTGCTCTCTCCTGATTGGCTTAAATGTTGTCACCTACCTGAAAATGAACTTATATTCTGTTTACTAAAGAGCTGGAGAGACCCCTGTGACCGAACAAACGCTCTGTAGCAATGATTACTATCAGAATATAGTACTTTAACCTTTTTAACCAAAAAACATCACTTACCCTACCTTTAATGTTAGTTACAAGTTACTTAGTAGATTTAGATTTAAAAAAATAGCCGATCTACAAGGTCACAGCCTGCTGCGATGGATGGATAGATGAAATTGGGCCATTGCTGTGTTTTGTGGGTTGAATTTCGCAGCTGTTGCGGGAAGCAGATGTTTGGATGTGAACCTCCACACTGGAGGTCCTGGGAAACTGCTTGACAAGCTTGTCAGCTATTTTTGGCAAAGAGGTTTGATGTAGAGGGGGAAACGGTCTGAAAAAAGATATATCTGAAAATGCACAGTAACATGAATCCAACATACTGTAGATCATTCTCAAAGTTGGGTCC
Organism: Gymnoscopelus microlampas; assembly: GCF_963454915.1. Taxonomy (NCBI): domain Eukaryota; kingdom Metazoa; phylum Chordata; class Actinopteri; order Myctophiformes; family Myctophidae; genus Gymnoscopelus; species Gymnoscopelus microlampas. The sequence continues at coordinate 41,936,058 of NC_139958.1, forward strand.
GGGGACCCCCAGGGGTCCTTGAGGGAGTTCCAGGGGGTCCTCAGCTGAGAATGATACATAGTTAGGAACCAAATGGACCCTAACAGGTCCATTTGGGAACCAAATGGACCCTAACAGGTCCATTTGGTTCCATTTGTACACTCTCAGAGTTAATTTAACATTGATTTTACAATATAAATTGGGGTCCCAGAGATAGACATGACATTAAATGGGGGTCTGTAGCCTAATGCACATCAAACTGGGGGTCCTTGAAATTAAAATGGTTGAAAATCACTGCTAGAGCCCTAAAAATCTTCTTTTATAGGGGTCCTTGGCATATATCTTTTCAAATGGGGGTCTGCGGGCTAATAAGTGTCAATTTGGGGGTCCTTGACATGAAAAAGTTTGAGAACCACTGCTGTAGATAATGTGTAAACAAACAAACAAACAAACAAACAAACATGAATTTACAACACCAATTGATTCATTTAAACACGTCTATGAAGCCATCTATTGAAATCTATGAAAAAAGTTGAATCTGCAACACAAGTTTACACACAACAATGTAGTGGGGCAGCCTGGAAAACAGACAAATCTACCAGTGCATAAAAAATAAAAAAAACTGGCAGATAGGTCTGTCCCCGCTTGGTTGTGCTTAGGATTTAGCTCCCCCCGAAGTAGTGGGGCACCAATCAGGAACCAGTATGCAAATATGGGGCAGGTTCATTCCAGGCTAGAAGTGGGGGTCCTTGCTTCATCTCTCTGCTAAGGGGTCCTGGGCCTGACAAACGTTGACGACACCTGGTCTACGGTACACCAGCTGGGATTGTCTCCTCAGCGACATTTGTTCCCCATTTTTAATCTAATTTGGGGAGGGGTTATGAATATGCATGTGAGGCCTGGGGCCATGGCAGCATGCATCCAGTGTTGTCGACGTTTAATTAACAGCCAGTCCCACTGGCTCGGCGTGACCCAGAGCATACCAAATCTGTCATCGCAGAAAATGCCCTTTATTTTATTTCCATACAATGGAATGGAATTTACAATCCAGCAGTTCCACAAAACACACTCTTAGTTTAAGCCTTTTGAATCAGTGGTTCTCAAACCTTTTGTTATAGGCTCTATTCACAGTAGCCATAGTATGAAGACATTCACAGGTGTTACCAATGATACTAATGAAGGCTCTGTTCCATTCTGGTCAAACAGAGTCAGGGTGCTGATGTTGTGCATGTTCGCCCACTGGAAACACTCTGTTACACCAGTGGGTCTACAGTTGGGGTCCAGGGACCCTCATGGGCTTCCAAATACCGGAACGGCGTTCCGGTAAAAGATTCGGTCCCGGAACGCCGTTCCGTTAAGAAAAAGTCAAAGGCAGCTGTGAAAATCCCATATTAAATAACCTGCCAGGAGACCCATGGCCATGTTCAAGAATAAAACATAATCTACTAACGTCAGATTAACATACAGGGCGTCACAACCATTCATTAATTTGTGCGTACGACGGGACACTCTCACAGATCCGTGATTTCCCCTGACTTCTTTTTTTTTTCTCCCCCCGTTCCGCATAAACTGTTGCGTTCGCGTGAAGTTAAGTAGTTTCAACTAGGCTACCTGGGTACTTCTACTTCCAGTAGTATGATTTCAAAATAAAACGTGTGTTGAATTGTAACAAAACAAGGATAGAGTTTAAAAAAAACTCTTATTCTGAAATGCACATCGTTTTGAAAGGAAACCAGATTTATTTTCTGGAGGCCACTTGACAGCTTTCTGCTCACGGAACACAGCTCTACACTAACGTGCATCGTCAAAAAATGTAAACACGGACGTGGGTCATGGGACATTATGGAATATAAATACTTTGTGGCAAAAGTTCGACATATTTACAACCATGATCTCTGAAACCAAGACAATGTGGGGCTATGGAACAAAAGTGTGTTTTCTTTCATCTTTTCAGAAGGTGAGTAATTCATCTTATCTAATGCTGATAGTGGTGGAAAGTAACTAAGTACATGTACTCAAATACTGTACTTCAGTATAATTTTAAGGTAATTTTACTTGACTGGAGTATTTCCAATTTGCAATATTTTTATTTCTATTCCAATACATCTCATAGGCAAATATTATACTTTTACTCCACCTCAATTATTTGAAAACTTTAGTTTAATACTACCAGTTACTTTGTGGATTTTAATTATTATGACAAAACATACATAAACCGCTTCAGCCCCATTTAAACTTTGGCTTTTTGAAAATGTACATATTGTACAGTATGGTCAAGTTGGACAATATAGCTCTGTTTTCATCATGTGTATCAGGGGTGCAGCCATGGGTGGGCCCAGGGACAGGATTTATTTATGAGAACGAGAATTAAATAAAGTAACCCTAACCTAACCCTAACCCTAAACCTAAAACCGAAATAAAGTAATGGAAAAAAAGTACCAAAACCCACCCAAACCCGCACATTTTTCGACCCGAAACCGCAAAAAAATGGGTACCGCGCGTGCATGTGTCAGTTCCGGCAAGAAATGTCAACCACTTTCACCACTGCCTAGGGGGTCCTCAGAGTTACTACAGGGGGTCCGCCAAATCTTTCTGTGATAGGGTATTTGTTTTGTTTTTACGTAAACCACTTGAACCCTAGCATCCAAAAAATAGCAGATCTACAAGCTCTGCGAGGCGTTGTAGAGCTTGTAGATCGTCTATTTCCGGCAAAAAGGTTTGGTGTAGACGTAAAAAAAGAGCAGACCAAGTACAGAGTGAAAGGTAAAGTTTACTAAGTGTTGAGGCTTTAAAGGAGAATTTTGCCTGACCGTTTTCTTACATTTCTTATGATGTTATGATATCCTAGGAGGAGTTGTACAGTACAGAAATGTCATAACTCCATAACGGGTCCGCCGCAGTAAGTCGCTCTTTTGCGACACTTCCGGCACCCGTCTGGAACTGTCGCGAAAGCACGACTTACGGCGAGGGACATTCAAGACAGAATAATTGCATAGTGTTCTAACACTATAAACAAAAGACCATAGGCGCGGGTTTTCAACCCGTTATGGAGTTGTCAAATTTCTGTACTGTGCCACTCGTCCTTAGGATATCACAACATCATAAAAAGGTAAGAAAACGGTCGGGCGAAATTCTCCTTTAAGTGGTTAAATGTCTGAAAATACACTCCAACATGATAGTGCTGTCAAACAAGTCTATGAGGCTATCTGTGAAATCTATGAAAAAGATTAATCTGCAACACAATTCTATACAATATGTAGTGGGGAGGGGGGTCCCTGCTTCATCTCTGTCTCAGCTAAGGGGTCCTTGGCCTGAAAAAACATTGCAGACCCCTGGGCTTAGAGTTATAGTAGCAACATCCATGCAGCGCAACAAGCACCGCTTGGTCAAGCAGCATTGCTTACCAGAATGTTCTGACCCTAGAAACGGGAAAAGCAAACGGAAACAGAAATCACGCGAGGACAAAAAAATCAACAAAATCTAAAAAAAGATATAATACACATTTTATTCCCTGCATTTTGGCGAGACATGCTATTTTCAACAGCCTGTTAGAAGGGAAGGAGGAGTCGTGGTCAGTTTTTTTTCTTTCTCACTGCAGCACAGTGAGAACCCCGTCCTGGGATAGATCATATTTGATATAAATATTCTGTGGCCAGTTGAAAAGGTAAGAAAAACAAAAATCGCTGGCAGTGGGCAAGCGCAGCCAGAAATAAGGCTGGCACTGAATGAGTTGAGCATACAAAGGCATACAGAATACAGATGTCATATACTAAACCCAGAATTCATAACCCCAGCTAACCAAATATACAAGTAAAACATATGTAAGAATAATAGATAGAGCGCAACTGCAACACGATATAGTGCAATACCAACAGAGCATAATTATTGTTACAATCTGATGAAAAAAAAACGTATTAACAAAACTTGGAATAGTTTTATTTTTGAGTGGTGCCAGCCACTCCTATACACTTGACCGTGTGTGTGGGTCCGTCCGTCCGTTTGAGCACGGCCTCAACAGCTGCAGCTGATTGCAACACAAGGATGCAACCAGTTACACTAATTCAAAGGCACCACTCTCTTCACACTGGGTGTGATTTTTTAAAGGAAAGAGGTCAACATGTTTGTGGTCCAGTAGACAGGGCAGGCTAATCAAAGTGGTTCCTCTGCTGTTCCTAGCTTTGAAGGTGCTTGTTGAACTGTGCACTGCTGTATAGCATGATTACAGGCGATACATTATGTATTTTTATTTGTATTATTATTTGGTATTAAAAAATAAATGTTGTTATTGTATTTATTGCATTCAATGAGGCTTTTTTTGTGCCTTCTTTTTTTAAAGACCCCCCCCCCCCCCCACTGTTCTTTGTTGTTACAGATTTTGGGTCACAGGTTATGACATGCTATGTGCTATGAGCTTGTAGATCTGCTATTTTTGAATAGCCAAAGAAAATCTGAAAATGACACAGACTGCGTTCCCGGATTGAGAATGGATTAACCCATTGAGACCTGGAACTGTGTCATTTTTTGATTTGAGCTAAAAAGCATTATGTTACACTTTGGGCTATTCAAAAATAGCAGATCTACAAGCTCATAGCGCGGCACCGAGTGCCGCGCTACGAGCTTGTAGATCTGCTATTTTTGAAAATTCGTGAAAATGTGTGCAAATCTTTGAATATATATATTTTTAAAGCGAACATTTTTAACTCAAATCTTTGCTTCTGGGGGGTCCCTGGAACAAAATATTTTGATGGGGGTCCGCGGCCAAATACATATACTTTTGGGGGTCCTTGACATGAAAAAGATTGAACACCACTGATACAGAAACATACGTTTTTCAGAATACTGTTGAGATTTAGGAGACATGTAGAATCGGCTTGAGGTCTCAATGGGTTAAGAGAGAATCAAAGTAAACTGACCGCTGATGACTTGTCCAAACAGCTCCTCCGGCGTGTCTCCGAAGAAGGGCACGCACCCCACCAGGAACTCGTAGAGGATGATGCCCATGGCCCACCAGTCCACCGGTTTACCATAACCCTGACGGAGGATCACCTCCGGAGCTATGTACTCTGGAGTGCCACACACCTAAAAAAACACACAACACACACACATGTAGTTTTATTAGCCTATCACAGTGGTTGTCAGCCCTTTTCACAACAAGGTCCATTATTTATTCGGCATTTGAGCCACGGAATCACCGTTTGATGAGATTTAGTCTCTCAGACCCAAGACTTAGAATAATTGGTTTCATTTTACACTCTCATAACTCTCAAAGATCTATAACGGTCCATTTGGTTACCAACTCTTCCATCATTTAGCTGGGGACCACCTGGAACCTCCTCAAGGACCACTGGTTGAGAAACCACTGGCCTATCACATTCATTTAATTATATTTATAAGCCACGTTTTTGCCCAAATGGAACCGACTGACAAACTATGAATTGAGTAAAAATATTAAGTTGGGATTTTAAGGCTTTACATGGTTGTCACAGCATATGTGCATATTAAAATAAAAAATCACACCCAGTGTGAAGTGGGCGGTGTGTGGTCATCACAACATGACTCACTTTAAAAAAAGGATAAATTACTAAAGTCCATACTGCTATTCATAGGGCTGCACATGTGTCATGTGTTTCGCTAGCCAATCACAGTCCTGAATTTGCAAAGTCAGCCAATCACATTACAGTTAGTGGTGATGACACTAGCTGTAATGTGATTGGCTGATATGAAAAAAGTATCGATTTGCATTAACAATGGAAGGGTTAGGGGGTACACAAATGTTTTGGTCGGTGTCCAAAACTCACTTATAGGGGGCAAAAATCACACCCAGTGTGAAGTGAGCGGTGTGGTCATCACAGTGATGGAAGCTCACTTAAAAAAAATTTTTTTTTTTGTAAGTGCATAGTCATATTTATAGATTATTAATTTCATCATGTGTCTCGCTAGCCAATCACAGTGCTGAATAGAGTCAGCCAATCACAGTACAGCTAGGGGTGTACTAATGTAGAGGGGTGTGCTATTATGATCCAATCACAGTACAGCAAAGGGTGTACTAATGAGGTGTCCCAACCCCATTTATAGGAGCGGCTACACCGCTCAAAAATACAAAATACTGTCGGACCCGGATATCTTGCGGTATCAATGACCCCCTGGGGGTCCCCAGTCCCCACCAGTCCCCACCATTCCCCCCTAGAGAACAGCCACACGTTTGGGGAAAATGACTTAATAGTGGAGAGGTTGCGGTGTGTCTCTGTGCACAAAGTCAACGGCAATCAAAATGATGGCACCCTTACCTGTTTATCAGAGAACTCTCTGGCGTCTTTCTCGATGTGTCCCTCATACAGGTTGGTGGTCATGTTCATCAGGCCCACCTTGGACAGCCCAAAGTCTGTCAGCTTGATGTGACCCATGGAGGTCACCAGCAGACTGGGGGAGGCAAAAGGGAACGATACGAAGTTAAGAATGATAACTATAATGATGTGATCATCCACACCGATGAGCCATAACGCTCTGCAAACGCGTGGGCTGCGAGTTACGAGTTAAATTGGGATGGATTTTGATTGGCTGTTTCCATCGTTCACCCAATCGCTCTGAAAGTTGATGCCGACATCATCATTAAAGGGATAGTTCACCCCCAAAAGGACCTTTTTTTCAATCGATTAGTCACCCCATGGATATTTCTTGGTTTTGTCGCATTCCTAAGCCAATAATTTGATGACCAGCAGTGGTTCCGGTAGGAGACACAAAGAGTCTCAGTTGTGTCTCCTACCGGAACCGCTGCCTACCGATCCGCTGGTCATCAAATGATTGGCTTAGGAATGCGACTAAAAACTATCCATGAATTCAAGTCTCCATGGGGTGACTAGAAAAAAAAGTATTTTTGGGGGTGAACTATCCCTTTAACCATCTTTACAGTTGTGATGTGGACTTCACTTGAGTTACTTTTAAAGCGACATATGTATATAGTCATCTTTATCGTTGTAGTTGGGGTCAAGTTGAGATATGCTAACCTCTTGACCACAGGGTGGCGCTCTGAGGCAAGTAGAGAGCTTTATTAACACATCTTCAGCAGATTCACAGCCTAAGTAAACATTTAGAATATCAATCAGAAACAACATACATCATTTGCACACTACATACCAGTGGTGTAAAGTAACTAAGTACATTTACTCAAGTACTGTACTTAAGCACAATTTTGAGGTATTTTTTACTTTACTGGAGTATTTCCAATTTTCAGTATGTTTACTTCAACTCCACTACATCTAAGAGACAAATATTATACTTGTACTACAATTATTTGAAAACTTTAGTTACTAGTTACTTTGTAGATTTTACAAAACATACATTACCCACATTACCCACGAAGCGACGCATTGTGAGCTCTTGTAAGAACTGCTATTTTCAAAAGATTTACATTTTTTATACATTTGAAAACGTGTGAAATGGGACATTCTGCATAATGACTACTTTCTACTTTTGGTACTTTAAGTACATTTTGATACAAATACTTTTATACTTTTACTCAAGTACATTTTGAATTCCCGACCTCTACTTGTAACAGAGTATATCTACATTGCAGTATTGATACTTTTACTTAAGCGAGAAAAAAATAAATAGTACTTTTTCCACCACTGCTACATACACAGACGGACAGACAGACAGAGACAGCCTCGGTTAGGACTCACTTATCGGGTTTGAGATCTCTGTGAACGATGCCATAGTTGTGTAGGTACTCAAGCGCCAGGACCGTCTCGGCAAAGTACATGCGTGCCATGTCCACCGGCAGAGGTCCCATGTTCTTCAACAGAGTGGCACAGTCCCCTCCTGGTCACACACACACACACACACACACACACACAGCAGGGCTGTCAGTTTATAAACACTAGTCCATACCCGTGGGGGGATATGCGCACATGATCTGGCAACCCGGGAGCCATTCATCCCATAGCTCGCAGGGCCATCCCGCAGCTGGGCAGGATTGAGCCGTAGATCTGCTATTTTTGAAAAATCGTGATTTTTTTTTTTCAAAAAACTGTTAGGATTTAGATTTTTTTTTAACCCACTGAGACCTGAAGCCGATTCTACATCCTAAATCCCGATCCTAAATCTCAACAGTATTCTGAAAAACGTATGTTTCTATATCAGTGGTGCACAATCTTTTTCATGTCAAGGACCCCCAAAATTATACGTATTTGGCCGCGGACCCCCATCAAAATATTTTGTTCCAGGGACCCCCCAGAAGCAAAGATTTGAGTTAAAAATGTTGGCTTTAAAAATATATATATTCAGAAGATTTGCACACATGTTCACGATTTTTCAAAAATAGCAGATCTACAAGCTCGTAGCGCGGCACTCGGTGCCGCGCTATGAGCTTGTAGATCTGCTATTTTTGAATAGCCCAAAGTGTAAAATAATGCTTTTTAGCTCAAATCTAAAAATGACACAGTTCCAGGTCTTAATAGTCAGGGGATATTAAAAAAGTCTTGGAATAAATTCCTTACCAAAAAAAATCTTCACCAATGTGTTTGCAAAGGTGTCTAGTAACACATCTCACAAAGACTGAAATTCAGTATCCCTAGGAGAATTTTTGCCAGCTCCTTAAACTTGGGGTACCCACCATAACCTTGGTTAAAAAAAATCCCCCCCAAAAAAAAAATCAAAATTTTATTCTGTTTTAAGTAGCATGTGAGGGGTCAAACTAGGGTGTTTTTATGATTCTGAATCCATTGCAATCATTTGTTTTGCACCAAAACCACTCCTTGGGCTAAAAACGGCCCAATCCCAATGGCTTTTTACACAAAAAGTATACATGGCTATGGCCGTTTTTTTTTGGTAAGGAATTTATTCCAAGATTGGAAAATATTCTGCTAATATCCCCTGACTATAATGGCTTAACGAATCTGACCTTCCACGTATTCCATGACCATGCAGAGGTGTCTCCGGGTCTCGAAGGAGCAGTACATGGACACCACGAAGGGGTTCTCGGCGAACGTCAGGATGTCTCGCTCCACGAACGCCTGCTGGATCTGGTTCCTCAGGATGAGGTTCTGCTTGTTGATCTTCTTCATGGCGAAGCGCTGCTTGGTCTCCTTGTGGCGCACCAGGTACACAGCACTGTGGGAAGGAACGCCACACATAAATACATGAGCAGATGAGTGAATAGATGAATGAGTGGGTGATAGAGAGTGAATAAAGAAATAAATGCATACAATAAATACATAAATAAATCAATAAATACGTGAGTGAATACATTAATGAGTATCAATAAATACATGAGTGAAGAAAATGAATAAATGAGAGAATAACTAAATAACTACATAAATGAGTGAATGAATGAATAAGTGAATAAATAAATACATAAATAAATCAATACATACGTGAGTGAATAAATTAATGAGTATCAATAAATACATGAGTGAAGAAAATGGATAAATGAGAGAATAACTAAATAACTAAATAACTAAATACATGAGTGAATGAATGAATAAGTGAATACATAAATAAATACATAAATGAGTGAATGAATGAATAAATCAGTAAATAAATGAGTGCATAAATACATTCATTCAGTCATGTAAATGAGTGAAAAAATACATAAATCAATAAAGAGGGCAACATTAATACATACACAAATAAATAAGAACACATATATTATATAACAGTGATTGTCAACTTTTTTATTTCAACTTTGATACGCATTAGGCCATGAACCCCCATTTGATACCTTTTTTTTCTTTGTTAATTTAACTCAACAAATGGAACTAAATGGACCCATAAGGGTCCATTTAGTTTCTAAACTATCTATCAATCCTTTAGCTGGGGATCCCTTAGAACGCCCTTAAGGACCCCTGGGGGTCCCCAGACCACACATTGAGAACCAGTGTGATCCAATAATTACATTAGGGTGATTGTCAGGTCATTGTCAGTTCCGGGAGACTCTGAACCTAAAGTAGGACAGACTCATTTTGAAATACGACAAAAAACATTAAAGATAATATATGCAAAGAAATCCCTCGTGCAACTTTACAACTACAAATTATAAATATAAGCATGAGAAGCCTCGGTCAGAACATTACATCGTCTCTGTCGGGTGGAAACCGTGTGCAAAACCGTTACTTTTGAGGATTCAAATAAAAAAATAGCAAAAGTAGCAGATCTATTTATGTCCAATGTATTTGTATTTAAGTTCATAGCGTTAAAGTTGTTCTGTGCAAATTTCCAAAAAACGACTTTTAGCAGCCTCTGCTGGTCATTACCGTCACTGCAGGCCGTTCGTTTATCCTCTGTTACCCAGAATTCCATTCGTTTTCACCGGAAGACGGAAGTGTTTCAAAAAGCGTTCTTTTAATTGTTTTATACGATCTGTGGATCGTTTCTCTTAGCCAGTGGAGCTTTAGTTACCGTGAGCTGTGTTTTCTTTTTCTGTTTTTTTTTCGTTCTTCAAATCATACAATCTCTTAAAATCAGCGTGAGTTTCCTTTTGTTATTAGCGCGGTAGTTCCTGGCCAAACAGGAAACCGGCGCGGTAGTTCCTGGCCAAACAGGAACCCCGTGGATTTCCGCTTCCATTTCCGGCCAGATTACGTCATTTTCGAGGGAACGTCATGCTCGACGGCGTTCAATAGAAAATATATAAATAAAAGGCTTTCGGGGGTGAAATTTTTGGAGTGGGTGTTGTGAAACATTTGCCACTCACAAAAGATATACAATTTAACTTTAGTTTTACTGAAAACGTTACCTAGTATTACTTTAACAGAAGTATAACTAAATGCATTTGAAAGGAAATAAAACTGTTACTTTTCAGGATTCTAATTCAAACATTGCAAAAATAGCCGATCTACAAGCTCAAAACGCGTCGCACCGCGACGCGTTTTGAGCTCGTAGATCGGCTATTTTTGCTACTTTTGTGTGACCGACAGTACTGTATATGCAATGTCCTCTGGAGTGAGTGTGGAAATATAGTGGCCCTCTCCATCATCAAAAGTTGCCGACCCCTGACGTTAGGGCGTTCATTTACCCAAAAAACACACAAAAGTTATAACATGGAGATAAGAGGTTTGTGCCCCACAGCAACGGCATTATCCTGGAGAGAGGAATGAGTTGGTCTCTCTCACCCGTAAGCTCCGTTGCTGATGAGCTTTGTCATCTCAAAGTCCATCTCACAGGGTTTACGACGAGACCGCAGGGCCGCACTCAGACTCTGAGACTGACGAGAGAGAGAGACATCACAATTGAACCATTCAATACGGGAAAACGCAATCTGTGTCATTTTAGATTTTAGCTATCACCATTATTCTATACTTTGGCCATTCAAAAATAGCAGATCTACAAGCTCATATCTATGAGCTTGTAGATCTGCTATTTTCTGGAAAAAAAGAAGAAAAAAAAAATCTTTGAATATATATTTTTTTAAAGTTAACATTTGTAACTAAAATCTTTGCTTCTGGGGGGTCCCTGGAACAAAACATGTTGAGATGAGGGTCCACGACCAAATACATTATACATTTCTAAAAATGTTTTCTATCATAACAGTACTGTATGTTGCCCCCATCTCAAAATATGTTGTTCCAGGGACCCCCAGAAGCACAGATCGGAGTTAAAAAGCTTCGCTTTGAGACATATGTATTTATATATTCAAAGATTTGCACAAATGATCCACAATTTTTGTTTTTCCATGACAATAATAATTAGCAAAGACTAGGAAAAACACTAGAAAAGGGTAAATGCCTCGAACAAATATTATCTATGTGCAAATGTACAGTGACAAAAACACTACTACATTTTTATTTATGTATTATTAACTGCTTTCGAACGATACTTCACCTCTCTTTCTCCATCATGCTAGTAGTGTAGTGTGAACATAATTGATGTGTATTCAGGTACGTTTTTAAGCCATAGCCCTGATCGTGAACCCAAGTCTAAATATCTGATATTGCTAATTCTGTTTATACTTTTATAGGGATATTATTCCTTCTTTAGTGTACTTAATTTTACATGTATTCATGCATTCTGCTACTGGCTGGTGAAACAACTGAATGCCTCTTATCTAATCGTTGTCACTAAACTGTATACACTACTAATGACTTTTAAACTAGCGTCCCTATTTTGGCCATGTCATTATAGGCAAAAACTAAATGAAAAAATAAGGCGATCTACAAGCTCACAATGTAACGCATTGTGAGCTTGCAGATTGGCAGATTTCAGAACATTTTTGTATAAGGTTAAGTGGTTAATCGACTTCATACTCACAGAGTCGTCCGTTTCGGGAGTTTCTGCAATCCCACTGTCACAGCTGGTCAGCTGAGCGATTTCTATGTGTAAAAAACAGAAGAAATAGAAGAGTTCAAACAACATAACATTGTACAACCACTCGGCTACGATCAGGCTGCTGAACAAGGCCTGATCACCACCTGTCACCAGGTCAACTGGAACACTTCACTTAACTCATTCACTGCCAGACTTATTGCTGGCCGCGTTTGCCCACTGCCAGAGATTTTTCATTGAAAAAAAAAAAGTACTCAGGAGCTGAGATATAGAATTTTTAAGCTTTAAGTTAACAAGGAAGTGGATGGGAGTCTTTTCCTTCGAAAAATCATATCTCCTTGGTCTTTGGGTCAAAAAAAAAAAATTGGAAAAATTAATAATTACGTTTTTTACGTCTGTGGCAGGTTTGGTAAACGGGAATAATTACGTTTATTACGTCAGTGGCAGTGTATGAGTTAAAGGAGAATTCCACCCGATGTTTTTCTTACCTTTTATCACATCAGGTGCCAAACACGGTAAAAAAAACGTGTTTTCAGAGAGTAGCGCTTAGGTGCCGAACACGGTAAAAAACGTGTTATCAGTCTTTTAGTTTTTTTTGTTTTTTTCCACAAGGGGGGGGGGCTCTGGAATCACCCACGGTGACTCTGAGAAGGAAGGGACAGATGGCTCCCCGTCCGCTCCCGTTCTATCTCCTTGATAAAAACCTCTGTATCTCCTTAACTTTTTACAGTGGGGGAAACGAGTAATTTTCGATGGGCGATCACTCCGTAATGGCGACTTGCGTGAGAGATGTTATTGTTCCAGGCGTTAGACAGGACCATCGATCGTCGTACACGCATCTACTGTTTGCGCGTGGTTGCTCACCGTGGAGTCCGCAGCTATAAACAGCACAGCGTTACAAACGGTGAGATCTCTGGCACTCAAAGTAATCTGTTTTAATAAAACGCTGGCACCCGTTGTGTTAAATGACATTATGATATCCTAGGACACGTGGTACAGTAGAAAAAAGTCATAACTCCATACCGAGTCGGGAAAACTTTAGTTGCTGGTTACTTCGTAGATTTTTGCTTCTGGGGATTCAAATGTACACATTTCTTTTTTTTACAAAATGATATGTATTTGGCCGCAGACCTCCCATCTCAAATGTTTCAGGGATCCACAGGAGCAAAGATTTGAGTAAAAAATAATTGCTTTAAAAAAAAAAAAAATATATATATTCAAAGATTTGCACAAATTGTCACGATTAAAAAAAAAATCACACCCAGTGTGAAGTGGGCGGTGTGGTCACAGTGGTCATCACAGTGATGGAAGTGATTCACTTTAAAAAAAATCACACCCTGTGTGAAGGTAGCGGCGCCTTTGATACATTTTGTCATCGATATGTGTTTATAATGTGTTTATAGCCACGTGTCACGTGAAGCTTGACCAATCACTTTTTTGACCTACGCACCTGACCAATCAGAACGTTGACGCACACTGACAAAGTCAGGTATAGAGCAGGATCCGCTCTATACCTAAAGGTATAGAGCGGCTAGCACCGCTAAAAACATAAAAGTGTTTTTTTTTTTTTTATAGGGCTATGGACATGTGTCATGCGTTTCTAGCCAATCACAGTCCTGAATAGAGTCATGGTGGCCAATCACGGTGCAGGGTTAGGGGGGTACAATGGTGGCCTATCACAGCGCAGGGTTGGGGGGGTGCAATTGGGTCGATGTCCAAACCTCACATATACTGTAGGGGCGGTTGCACCGCCCAAAAATAGCAGATCTACAAGCTCGTAGCGCGGCACTCGGTGCCGCGCTATGAGCTTGTATATCTGGTATTTTTGAATAGCCAAAGGATAAAATAATGGTTTCAGTGGTTACATAGATGCGTTCCCAGTCTTAATGGGCTAAAAAAAAAAAGGTGGATGGCGAGAGTAGCGCACCAGCGCGGCTTTACCATAGAAATGCATGGCAGACCGGGGCAGCCAGCTAAAAAACAAACAAAACGCTTGACATGGATATCAAGCCGTGCCGTCCCAGCATCCGAGGGAAAATGGCTTCCAGATGCTTTTTAAACACAGATACTGCACTAATGTCTAAACAAACAGCTGCCATCATGAGAATGTCTTCAGCCATTAACTTTAACATGCTGATGCCAGGAGACTTCACAATGAGGAGGAAATGGGGTGGAAATCGGAGGTGGCAGCACTGTGTCCAACAGCTGTTTACAAAAACCCCAACTCCACCACAACCAGTAGTAGTTTTTTAAACCATCGAAGCACATGGGTCTTCAACAGAGGGCCCCCCCGGACCCCAAGGGGGCTCTCAAGAGTTACTACAGCCAAATGTTTGTTATTTTTTACATGGGGGGATGTTTGGTGTACGAGGAAAAGAAGAGCAGACCAAGAACAAAGCCAAAAGGTCAAGTTTGCTAGGTATTGAGGGTTTAAGTGGCTAAGTGTCTGAACACTTACAAATGTACACAACACTGATGATAGGTGTCAAACACGTCCATGAAGCGATATATGAATTGTATACAATATGTAGTAGGGGTCCCTGCTAGGGGGTCCATGGCCTGAAACAACGTTTCTGGTATCTAGCATATTTCACTGTGCCTGTATGTGTGCGTACGTGCGTGCGTGCGTGTGTGCGTGCGTGCGCGCGTGCGTGTGTGCGTGTCTGTATGTGTGTGCGTGTGTGTATGTGTGTGCGTGTGTGTATGTGTGTGCCTGTATGTATGTACAGTATGTATGTGTATGCATGCATGTATATGTATGCATGCATGTATGTATGTCTGTATCTATGTATGTGTGCCTGTATGTATGTGTGCCTACATGCATGCATGCATGCAGGCATGTATGTATGTATTAAGGGCGGGACGATATGGGTATCTCACGATACGGTATCTGTGGCGATATTAGGCCCTTGATAACAATAATATCACACTATTTGATATGAGAGTCAGAAAAAACAACGTATCACAAAAGAAAAGAATACAAATAAAAATAAATGCATGTATGCCTGTGTGTCATCCATGCCAGTGCCCACGTGCGTGAAATCCTGCCAGAGAGTGTTTGCCTCGCTCCCTAAAGAGACGCACCAACACATGTCCAATGCTATTTAAACATCTGCTCCTTCTCTCCAACCTGTGCTCCTCCAGCGGTCCTGACAAACAACGGAGACACTCTGGGGACAGGGAATGGAGACGAGCTGACGAGAGGAAGAAGCAAACCGAGACCGTTCCTTTCTAATTAGCTGTAATGAATGTTTGTTAGCGAGCGGCGCGTCATTAGCGAGCCGATCTGTTCACTGCCAGGCTATTTAGTCAACAGTACGCTTGTCTTCATCGTTTCTATATAGCTCTATCATTTTGCTGCTTAGAAAGGACCATTCTAAAACAGGAGCCTCACATCTCCATCTCTCAACTCCTTATGTTGAAAGAGTTGTTGTGTTAGAAGAGCGTCGCGTGGAAGTAGTGAGTATAGCAGATCTACAAGCTCACAATGCGTTTGAGCTTGTAGATCAGCTATTTTCACCATAATAATAATAATAAAAGGAAGAGTTCCCCTCCTCTCTGCTCCCCTCCTCCCCTCCCTCCCCTCTCCTCTCTCCCCTCCACTCTACTCTCCCCCCTCCTCTCTCCTTTGTGCGTGGTGTTGCTTGAATATTGTAAGAACCTTCCGCAAACATTCGTTTTGCTTTAGGAAAAAAAAAGAAGCAGAAAACAGCAGGAGTGCCGTTTGGAAAGCGCTTCACGCTCCAGGCAGAATAGTGAACAAGGAAAAGACAAAGGACGCGTTATATCTATCAAGCCCATATAGAAGAGCCAACGCTAAACAGAGCGGTGACAACCAAGGATGCTGAAGCTAAAAAAAGATATTTACAAAGCACCTACTTTTCCTCATCAAACTCTTGGTTCAACATCACTGAGGTATTAACTTAAAACCGGGAACGCATCTGTGTAACCACTTTTACCATTGTTTTATACTTTGGCTATTCAAAAATAGCAGATATACAAGCTCATAGCATATAGATATATATGAGCTTGTGCCTCTATGAGCTGCTATTTTGGGAAAATCTTGAACATTTGTGCAAATCTTTGAATATATATTTTGAACCCTTTAAGACCTGGAACGCATCTGTGTCACTTTAGATTTCTTTGGCTATTCAAAAATAGCAGATATACAAGCTCATAGCGCGCTTGTAGATCTGCTATTTTTGAAAAATCGTGAAAATGATTTTTTTATATTTTTTTCCGAAAAACTGTTAAGATTTAGAAAATGTTTAGAAGCAGCCTCAGGTTTTAATTGGCTAAAGCGAACATTTGTAACTCAAATCTTTGCTTCTGGGGGTCCCGGAACTTTTTTTTTTTTGTATTGATATATATATATTTTTTTACAAATGTTCACTTTAAAAAATATTTATTCAAAGGTTTTCAAAGGTTTTCAAGATTATTTAAAAAATAGCCAAAACAATCGTTCCCGGTCTTAATGGGTTAAAGATGTCCCAGAAAAGAATTATAACGAGAAAAAAAATATCTGACCAAGCTATCAGGCCTGAGAGAAGAGAGAGAGAGAAAAGAAACTACAGCTCGACTCAATGAATCTCTGTTGACTTACAGTATGCCCGATTTATACTTGGCTGTGCGCCTGTGTCGCACATCGCCAAAAGGCCGATCTACAAAGAACAACCGAGTATTAAATCAGGGCATGAAGCGTCTCTGACAAGATGATTACAATCATCACTTCAAGCCCTAAAGATCTTGATAACATTTTTTGAACAATGATAAGTTGACTTCCTGAGATCAACTCCAATTTCCCTCCTGAGATCATTTCATTCACTTAATGCAGATCATTGGCTGTATTCTTTGTGAGATAATAAAAGGTGTTTTTTTTACTACCTTCCAGAGATTCCCATAATGTAATAATAATGTGGTCCTCTCCCATTCCTTTGGGGTATTTTTGGGGGGTCACTGTAGATGATGCAGTGATGTAAAGTAACTACAGTAAGTACATTTACTCAAGTAGTGTACTTACGTAAGTACAATTTTGACAACTACTTTTACTTTACTGGAGTATTTGCAATTCTCAGTACTTTTACTTCTACTCCACTACATCTCAGAGGCAAATATTGTACTTTTACTCCACTAGAATTATTTGAAAACTTTAGTTACTAGTTACTTTGCAGATATACATGATTATATTATAAAACATACATTAACCACTTTAGCCCTATGTTATACATAGGCAATGCGACGCATTGTGAGCTTGTAGATCTGCTATTTTCAAACATTTGAGTACTTTTACTTTTGGCACTTTGAGTCCATTTGGATACCAATACTTTTGTACTTTTACAGTCAAGTTTGAATTCCAGACTTTTACTTGTAACAGAGTATTTCTATATTGCAGTATTGATACTTTTACTTAAGTCCATTTTCCCACCACTGGTCTTGTGAAATAAAGGTTCTTTCTGTACTTTCCAGAGGGTCTCGTGTGAGTGTGAGATAATAATGAAGGTTCTTTCTGTATACCTTCCAGAGGGTCTCGTGTCAGTCCCAGCTGGCTGATGATGTAGCGGGGGATGTCTGTCTTGATGCCCTGGCCCTCTTTAGCATGACCCTCAGCAGCCTCCAGGAGATGATAGAACTCCTCTGGGTCAAACTCCTGGAGACACAGTAAAAAAAAAAAAAAAAAAAAAAGAAGTTTCAACTCCCACAACTTAGATTCTTGGGTCACAGACCTGTTTTTAAGGGTCTTGAGTATATATATATAATTGTTTCCTTCAAAACGTTATTTGTAATATTATTTCTGAAGGTAATAAACTAAAAGTCTAACTTATTGTTTGTTTTTATTTTCGAAAACATTACACGCAATTTGAAAGATTTTTTTTTTTTTTTTTTAATCCCATAAAACGGTTTAAAAAAATATCCAGAAAATAGTGAAAATAGCCGATCTACAACTAGCACATCTGCAAGCTCACAGTTGTAGAACACTGGTGAGCTTGGTGGAAGCAGTTTATGGAGACATACCAGACATTATGGACACCTACCAGGCATTCCATCAGTTCATATAGACCTACCAAGCATTGCATCAGTTTATATAGACCTACCAGACATTCCATCAGTTCATATAGACCTACCAAGCATTGCATCAGTTTATATAAACCTACCAGACATTCCATCAGTTTATAACCAGAAGACCTTTTCAATGTTAATTTTGACAGCAAATTTTGATTTAGTTTTAGTCAAAATCTTTTGAATACAATTCCATTTAGTTTTAGTCATAATTTAGTCATTTGAAATAAGATTTTAGTCAACTAAATCTACAGTTGATTTAGTTGACAAAAATGGCGGACCTTGATGGCGTCATAATGCCTTATTTATACTTAGCTGTGTGCCGACACATCGTTCACCCTAACATTTTCGTCAAACTTGTCAAATATTTAGTCATAGTTCTTAGTCATTTATTTAGTTTAATTAGTCAGTGAAAAAAGGTAGTCGACGAGCATTTTCCGTCATAGTTCTAGCCCACAGAATTACCACCGTCATGGAGACCTACCAGACATTCCAGCAGGCGAGCGGGTCTTGCTATGATGATGAGGATCTTCTTCACCAGCTCCTTGATGAAGTTCACCTCCTCGCTGTCAGATCTCTCTGTGGACTAGAAGATACAGCATGGTTAAACCGAGACGCCATGTTTGGATTATTCATTTCTAATCAACCGCGCGCCGGAGCGATATTATGTCGCCAGCTGGACTAGTTACATCAGTGGTTCTCAAAAATGTTCGTGCCAAGGACCCCCAAAATGATATATATTTGGCCGCGGACCCCCATCTCAAAATATTTTGTTCCAGGGACCCGCCAGAAGCAAAAATTTGCCACGCTATGAGCTTGTAGATCTGCTATTTTTGAATAGCCAAAGTATAAAAGGTTGAAGTGGTTAAATTGTTGTTGTAGGTTACTGTGGGCAAGCAAAGTCTAACATTCATAACAAGGAAAATATCAGTCACCAGAAGCAGGGACGTGTGTTTTCAAAGAGTCTAACATTCATTAGAAGGACAATATCAGTCACTAGAAGCAGGGTTGTGTGTTTTCAAAGAGTCTAATATTCATTAGAAGGACACTATCAGTCACTAGAAGCAGGGACGTGTGTTTTCAATGAGTCCAACTTTCATTAGAAGGACAATATCAGTCACCAGAAACAGGGACGTGAGTTTTCAAAGAGTCTAACATTCATTAGAAGGACAATATCAGTCACCAGCAGGGACTCGTGTTTTCATTGAGTCTAACTTTCATTAGAAGGACAATATCAGTCACTAGAAGCAGGGACGTGTGTTTTCGAGTCTAACATGGCAACAATTGAACCTGCAAGGACTTTATATAGAAAATAAAGACAATCTAATATCTAAATATCGAATCAAGCAACTTAAAAACTAGGGATGTCCGATATTATCGGCCGATATTAGCATAACAATTGATATCGGGAAAATATCGGTATCGGTTTTTGAATTTTTTTTTGTTTTTTTTGGCTTTATAAATAAGTTACAGGAGTTCGTACTGTATATGGTGTGTGTGATATGAAATTTGAGCTTACCCTAATCAAAATAATCCCCGCATATATCGGTATCGGTTGATATCGGTATCGGTAATTAAGAGTTGGACAATATCGGTATATCGGTTATCGGTAAAAAAGCCAATATCGGACAACCCTATTAAAAACTGATCTGGGCTGCACACAAAAGCCTGAGTGGACGTCCAAACGACCCCAGAAGTGTTTTTCTAAGTGAAATAAGCATACGATCTCCTCCTACCTCTTGGAAGAGTCTCTCTAGCTTGTCGGTGAGCTCACAGAAGTAGCTGGAGGTGATCAGACCCAGCTGGCTCTTCTCCAGACAGTCCCGGGCCAGCTCTATGATCTGGTGATGAGCGAAGCCCAGCACGCCGTCCGCCAAGGGGAGGACGCTCTCCGGAGAGTTGGTTCGGATGACGTCCCTGATCCGCTCCTCCATCTGAGCCGTGGCCTGCGTTTTTTTTGTTGTTGTCAAAATAAGTGTTAAATTGGCTGTGTATTCCCGTAGTGTGATCATTGTTATAGAGAGCAGCGGTTCTCAAACGTTTAAATGTCAACTCTGAGAGTGTGGATTTGTACACTCTCAGAGTTACAGACCTTTTAAGGGTCCATTTTGAAACCCCCATTTAGAACGCTGAGGTTCCCTGGACCCCACTGTTAAAATAAGTATTCTGCTGTCTGGCAGAAACTAGCGAACTCAATTTTTTTCCCACAAATCAGTGCTATTGAACACCCTTTACGTCTGTGTGTTGGTAAAAACAATATTGAACCATGAAAAGCACTAAAAAGCGCTTCTGACAAAACCAGCTAACTCCATTGGATCCTCAAACTTCCTGCTAAACCAGCAAGTCCACCAACGTGGGGTGGAGTTAGCTGGTTTTGCTTGACTCCAGGCTCCACCCCCTTTTGACCTCCAACCTCATTGTGAGCTTGGAGGTCCATTCAGCTGTTCTTATCAATGATCGTTTTTTTTCATTTTCTGAAAACATTTTGGAGTTAGCTGGTTTCTGCCGGACAGCAGAGATATGTAACTGTTATAGAGTGTTTGTTCAGTAACAGGGGTTTCTCCCTGTCTCTCCAGCTATTTAACACATTAACCGCCAAGAACGTAGTCCTACGGTCCGTTAAATCCAACTGTTAAGCGCCGAGACCGTAGTCCTACGGTCCGGGTGTTTTTTCCTTTTTTTCAATTTTTTTTTTTTCAATTTTCTAGGGGGACCATTTTCAGTGTAACACCACCGGAAGTCGACCGGAAGTGCCGTCCCGTTTTTTGTTTCCCATCGGCCTCCATTCTAAGTCGTACACAAACACCCTTGTATATCCTGTGTAGTTTTTCCTCCTCGCATTTCCCATGTTAACATAAACGGTCAGAACTCAAACATGCCAGCTCCGTTTGACTCGCGGTCTGGACGAGTAGATGCAGACACATGTGCACGTTGTTTACAAACAGTCCATCGTGCATTCTAAAGGATTTTTAACGGGGCCTATGGCGACTTGAAAAAAACAAAAAACAACAATAAAACCTTGGCACTGGTGAGTACATTATGAGATTAGCCCTGGCGGTGGATGTGTTAATAAACTGAAAATGCATGTTCAGGTCAGGATGCCAATTTTGTCCAATCAGGAGAGAGAACTCATACAGGATACACAAGTGAAATTGGAAGTGATGAAACAAAAAAAAAGAGTGAGCTGGAACACAATGAAATTGGAGGTGCTAAATTATCTTTGAGGAGCTGTCTCTCCTGATTGGATTAGAATTGGTATCCCGACCTGAAAATGTTTTTGTTTTGTTTATTCAAGAGCTTGAGAAATCACAATGATTACTATCAGAATATAGAGCTTTTTTTAACAAAGCACTTTTTTAAGGATACGCAAGGGGTGATAAGCAGGTAAATATGGCCGCAGAAAGTCGAGCAAAAATTTGCATTTACCTTAGGAAACCGTTCTTTATAGACATGGTTCATCATGATAATCTCATGGTCGTAACAAGATGGAGATCTTCCAGGGCTAAAGAAATACATACATCAAAAAAAACATATGATTAGATCAGTGCCAGGTGTGTATATTACTAATATACAATACAGTATATACTAATACCAATATAATAACATCACAATTTACAATGTAGGCATTTATCAGGCTCTTAATCCAGAGCAATCACAAAACCAGACACAGCTGTTCGAAGATCCGGAACCGGATCCACGGACACAGTCCGGGTGCTATTCCTAATTTAAATAAGTGAAAACAACATGAACTTGACTTTTTATTTTATTAAAAAATATATTTTATGCTGTGTCAGGTTTTTCAATATCTCTATGGTCAGAATCAGCTTTGTTTGTGTTTGTTTACAGGTATGTGCTAAAAGATGGACTTTCAGAGCCGTTTAATGTAAGTCAATGTGGGGACTATTTTGGCATATCAATGTCTAATCAATGGAGTGACTATTGAAGATATTGTTGAAGATATACAGACATTCACAGCTTGTAGATCGGCTATTTTTGAAATTATTACTTTCAATGGTGTGACGTCATGTTCCCTTTCTGGAAAGAAATACAATTTGACAGAATTGTGGGAAAAAAAAGAAAGAAAACACAGCCTATCTGCCAGTAAACTTGGGCGAGGTGCTGGAGCCAAATGGAGACTAAATAACATACTCAAAACTGTGCAGAAATCTATAAAATATCGGATTTTTGCACAGCTTAGAGTGCGGAGTGGACTACCTTTTTTCACTGACAAAGACTAAACAAAAACTAAGCTATGATGACAAAAACTATGACTAAATAAATTGACTATTTCATCAACAAATGAAAGCTGGACTAAAATGAATGTTAGGGAGGAACTAGTGGAGAAGAGATCAAAGACAAGTCATTTTATGCTTGGTTGCGCACAGGTTTTGTGCTCCGAAAATAGCCTATCTACAACCTCACAACGCATCTGACGCGTTGTGAGCTTGTAGATCTGCTATTTTCGGCACCCAGCTGTGTATAAATCAGGCTTCATGACGCCATCACGTCCCGCCAGATTTTTTATATTTAGTCAACTAAAACATTTCAGATGAAATATAAAATATAATAATATGAAAATATAAAAACTAAAGGGAATTTTTATTCAAAAGACTGTGACTAAAACTAAATAAAAATGTGCTGTCAATATGAACACTGGTGTGGGGAGGCTGCCTTTTCTTTAACCCATTAAGAATGGGAAAGTATCGGTGTCACTTTTAGATTTCTTTGGCTATTCAAAAATAGCAGATATACAAATTCGTAGCACGACACTCTTTGCCGCGCAACGAACTTGTAGATCTGCTATTTGTTGAAAAATTGTGAAAATTAGTGCAAATCTTTGAATATATATTATGAACATTTTGTACTCAAATCTTTGCTTCTGGGGATTATAATGTCTTCTAAATCCTAACAGTTTTTTGAAAAAAACGTATGTTGCTATATCAGTGGTTCTCAAAACTTTTTTCAGTCAAGGACCCCCAAAATTACATGTATTTGGCCGCGGACCCCCATCTCAAAACAGTTGTTCCAGGGACCCGCCAGAAGCAAAGATTTGAGTTAAAAATACTTTAAAAAATATATATTCAAAGATTTGCACACATTTTCAATTCGTTTTTCTTCAAAAATAGCACACAGATGCGTTCCCGGTCGTAATGGCTTAACTCAAGTAAAATGAGTAAAAACTACTAATAGTAACCTGAGGCTGCGTGAGCGCGGTCGCATGGCGGTGGCTCGTCGGCAGTCCTCGGCGGTGAGGCTCTCCGTGCAGAAGTGCTTGGACAGGAAGTGCAGCTCGTCCGGCGTGGGCTGATAGGGCAGCTGGTGGAGCTTCTCCTGTGACGAACAGGACGACTGCAAAAATCACATAAACACGTAAAAAAACGTGAAAAATAAAAAAAAGAATCTAACACATGCAGTGCATTATTCAACGAGAAAGAAAAATAAAAGAGAACAACCAGAGGATAATTATGTTATTCTGTGGTCTACAAGATCACAAATCGTTGCAATGATCGGCTATTTGCGGCAAAGAGATTTGGTATAGGGGGTCAGGCCAAGGATAGAGCCCTGGGGGACCCCGGTATATGAGTTTACATGAATACACACTAGTATATTGTTGCTGTCGGGTGGAAACCTAGGTCCAAGACTGTTACTTCTCAGGATAAAAGAAAAGAACAAAATAGCACAAATAGCAGATCTACAAGCTCAAATCGTGATGCATCGCGGCACGTTTTGAGCTTGTATATCTGCTATTTCTGCCACTTTTGTGTGTGACGCCGTAGTATGACGAAGTAGGGCATTCATTTACATGTATATCCAGAACTGTTGCGTGTGAAGTTTTTGCCTTATGCGACTAACTTCTTTTGTTGTGCTGCTACCGTTTGCACCTTATGTCTAACCTGCTGCTTATCACTATCTGACAGAGACGTTTGGTTTAATGACTATAGAGATAGATTTGCGTGATGTTTGGACAAAATCTGTAGGAGTATAAAAAACTGCCTCCTGGTGGCGCTATAGCAGGCAGAGGTTCTGCTCTAGCATCCGGAGTGTGTGGGCACAGTTTCACGTCGATCGGGCCATCAGTGCCGGAGATTAGCTGTCCACAGACGGACGGACAGACGGACAGACAGACGGACAGGGTGCAAAACATGGTCTCCACAACAATACTTACAGACACAGTGGAGCTGGGTGTGTTGGTTCCATAGCCAGACGATGGCAGCGAGGCCAGTGACCAGCGGCGGCCATCGGTCCTACGACACAGCCATAAAGAAAGAGAATTAACGATTGAAAACATAACGTCTTTATGCAAAGATTTACTAAGGTAAAAAAAAAAAAAAAAAGTGTGAAATTGGGTCAAGTTGCGATTGACCTCGATGGAATGATTTTTTTTTTGGCAGCCTGGGGGAGGGGGAAACAGCGGCGTCTGCTGGGGCCGTTAATGGCAACTGCAGCGTTTTCATTACTTCCGCCTTGGCTTCATTTACAAGATGGAGAGCTTTGCCGCCTTGGTTGCAACACTTCTGATGCACATAATGTGACCTCAGATAAATTCCCACTCGTTGACAGTCGAGAATTTCTCTCTTCTAATATCATATTGTCGCTGTCGGGCAGAAACCTTGTATCTCCATAATCCATATTATTTTTTAAATATTTTTTTTGTAAATGAATGCCCTTCATCATACAATAGTGTCGCACAAACATTGTGAAAATAGTCAATCTACAAGCCCACAACGTTTCGCATCGCGGTGCGTTGTGAGCGTGTACTGTGTAGGTCGGCTATAGGCTCTATGCACAGCAGCCATATTATCACTTCCTTCACAGGTGTTACCAATGATACTAATGAAGGCTCTGTTCCATTTAGTGTAGCACAGTGGTTTCCATGACCCCCATAACTCTGAGAGTGTACAAATGGTACAGGGTCCATTTGGTTCACGCGTAAGGGGCCATTTGGAAGCCCATGAGGGTCCCTGGACCCCAACTGTAGACCCACTGGTGTAGCAGAGTGTTTCCAGTGAGCCAACATGCACAATTTCAGCACCCTGACTCTGTTTGACCAGAATGGAACAGAGCCTTCATTAGTATCATTGGTAACACCTGTGAATGTCTTCATAATATGGCTGCTGTGAATAGAGCCTATTTTCACAACTTTTTAAACACTGGCTGAGTGGTGTCGATGATTTAGAGTAGACTACCTACTTAGTATTAACTACTTAAAGGCATAGTATGAAACTTTGCCCCGTGTTTACATAACACATTTCTTTTACCCATAATTTCCCTCTATACCAGCAATTAAATGAAGTATCAGATAATGGAGTAGTGTGGTGGTGTTTACCTGCAGAGACACATCATCCTCTCACTGTATTTTGGGGGTTTTCACTTGTTTGTTTTGGTAGACAGGGACGTTTTCGGGCTACCAAAACAAACCAGAATACAGCAAGAGGGCGATGTGTTTCTGCAGGCAAACACCACCACACCACTCCAATGGCTGATAGGTTATCAGTGATAACCATTGGTATAGAGGGAAATGATGGGTAAAACTAATAATGTATGGTTTTGTTATGTTATGCAAACAGAGGGCAAACTTAAAGTTACGTCCTATGTCTTAACTCCTTTAAGACCGGGAAGGGAACGCATCTGTGTCATTTTAAGATGTCTTTGGCTATTCAAAAATAGCAGATCTACAAGCTCATAGCGCAGCACTCGGTGCCGTGCTATGAGCTTGTATATCTGCTATTTTTGAATAGCCAAAGCAATCTTAAAATGATGCTTTCCCGGTCTTAAAAGGGTTAAATACAAAACAAAACTACTCCTGAACAGAAGTACAGATAC
Organism: Gymnoscopelus microlampas; assembly: GCF_963454915.1. Lineage (NCBI taxonomy): Eukaryota > Metazoa > Chordata > Actinopteri > Myctophiformes > Myctophidae > Gymnoscopelus > Gymnoscopelus microlampas. The sequence continues at coordinate 41,962,176 of NC_139958.1, forward strand.
ATTAGGAGGGATGTAGACGTGAAACACTGAGGGAGATGGCAGTTATCATGGATCTTATGATGCACTTTGAACAAAAACGTAGGGTTACAAAAATGCATGATAAAAATGGGAGGCCTAAGGTGAATTTACCTGTCTGCTCTGAAGCAATGACTGTGGATCATAATAGAAAATAAACAGTTGCATGAGATCATGTTGATATGTGGTACACAGTTAATTTTTCATCTAAAGAAAGTATTCAACTACAGCTGTAGACAGCGGTGGATTAGTAACTAAGTACTTTTTTCATTGAGTACTGTACTTAAAGGGGTAGTTCACCCAAAAAAAAACGTATTTTCTATCAATTATACACCCCATGAAGCCTTGAATTCACGGAGATGTTTTGGTTTTTGTTGCATTCCTGAGACAATACTTTGATGACAAAAGACGCAAAAAATAATGTCTTCGGTAGGTGGTGGAAAAAGTGGTATCATGTTTTGCTTATAGGAAAGTATCACTGCAATGTAGAAATACTCTGTTACAAGTAAAAATCCGGAATAAAAAATGTACTTGAGTAAAAGTTAAAAAGTATTGGTATCAAAATGTACTTAACCCATTTAGACCTGAGGCCGATTCTAAAAACGCCTTCTAAAAAGTTTTCTGAAAAACTTCAAATATCTATTCAACGATTACAACAAATGTATGTTGCTATATACTGTACATAGCTACAGGAACCCCAAAAATTGCAGATCTACAAGCTCACAATGTGTCAACATTGTGAGCTTGTAGATCTGCTATTTTCAAATGGCCAAAGTGTCTATAGGGCTGAAGTGGTTAATGTATGTTTTGTAATAATAATTAACATCTACAAAGTAACTAAAGTGTTCAAATAATTGTAGTGGAGTAGAAGTAAATGTATAGAAAATTGGAAATCCAGTAAAGTAAAACATGCCTAAAAATGTTACTTAAGTACAGTACTTGAGTAAATGTACTCGGTTACTTTCCGCCACTGGATAATGTGCAATGCACAACCGCTAGAGTGCATGTCAGAACATAATGTGCCTCAAGTTTAGATGATCATAAAGATCGCATGTGACGCGCCTGTCAAGGCAATTGTGAACGCTGTAACAGTTATAATAGATGCCGTTTCTTCTAGTGGCGCTGGGTCTGTCAAGTTTACCTTCGTGCAAAGGAGAAATGAGCCGAGGTGCTGGGAGAGAAATTTCTGGGACTGTCTTGTGGGCTCGATCCTGCGGGAAAGAGATTAAAAACCTTCAGAAACATTGTAAGCCATGAAAAACACAGATAGAACATCACTCCAATCACAGAATCCAAGTTAAAACTACAGCCTTAAAGGTTCTATGACATTCATTTTTACTTTTTTTTATTTTTCATGTTTTTTTGGGGGGTTTTATGACCTCAATTACACCCAAAAAATCGGAACTTTGAACATTCAGTGGATTTTCTGTGGTCTGGGGTTTTCTGAATAATTAGGCCGAAAAGTAATCTGAGATTGGCCCTTAATTGGGCAGTGAAGTCACAGGCCATTAATCCCCTATCCTTTCCTGTGTGTGGGGGGGGGGGGGGGGGGGGGGGGGCGGAGCAGAGGCGATGATTGACAGGCAAAATCCCTCAACAGCGACACCTGCAGGCGAAGATTTCTTTTTTCATTGCAGTTGAAAAGACTTTAGAAATGTGAGAGAAAAACACCTGCCATGGATCAATGGAGTGGAATTTTTTGTTAAAACTTTTTATACATGTTTGAAGGACCATGACAAAGACTTTTAATGTGTGGTAAAACTGAACGCCATGAAACCTTTAAGATAGCATGCTGGATTAGAAGCCATCGCTCTTAGAGTTCTCAACGGGCCTGAAAATTAAGGCCCGGGCCTAACTGGGCCCTACTGGGCCGGCCCGAGGCTCGTGAAAACGGCCACTTTCTTGAACGTCTTGAAAACGGCCACTTTCGCCGATTTTCGATTGAGTTTTGTCCATTGTCGCCCGTTTTTCTCTAATAACTCGGGCTAGGGAGGTCAGACGGCGACAAACTGGATACCTGAGTAAAGTTCACTTTGAGCTGCATCCAACACATCCACTGCCATTTCCATTGGCCTTACCGTTAGGCCACTAGGGGCAGTTGAAATGTTTTTTTGGGGTAATAGTTTTTAGGTAATTAGTCGGCCCGGCCCGACTAATTAGCATAGATTTTGGCCCCGGCCCGAAAACGTCGGGTCAGGTTCGGGCAGAATTTGAGAACGCTCTTGCATTAAATAAAAAAAAAAGAGTATGTCGGATTCATGTGTATGTTCAGAATACTTAGTAAACTTGAACTTACACTCTGTACTTCTTTTTCCCTCTACACCAAACCTCTTTGACGAAAATATCCGATCTACAAGCTCACAACGCCTCGCGCTGCGTTGGCTAAAGTTCTCCTCAGAATAGGGACGCTAGGGTTCAACTGGTTAATGTAAAAAAAAGAAAATCTTTCACAAAGATTTGGTGGCCCCCCCCTGTAGTAACTCTGAGGACCCCCTAGTGGTCCCGGACCCCCTGTTGAAGACCCCTTTAACCAATTCCAAGCGTGTACAGCTCTCTCTGGGGACCTGCACACTGCGCACAGAGGTAAACAACCAAACAATGGCAGAGTTTTGGACGGAGGAGAAAGAGAACCTGCTAAGTAATCAACCATGTTCCTACAACAGCAGTTAAAAAACAAAGTCACCGAAAACTGGCCTCTCCCTCCCTGCTGTGTGTGCGTTTGCGTGTGTGACACAGAAACACGAAACGCGCACATATAACAAGTATTTTCTTTTCCTTTTACCGCATGTATTTTTTGGTTAAACCAAAACGTTTTTTTTGTTTGTTTGTTTTTAAGGTTAAAGGGATAGTTCACCCAAAAAAGGACTTATTTTCAATCAATTACACACCCAATGAAGCCTTGAATTCATGGAGATTTTTTGTATTTGTTACATTCCTAAGCCAATAATTTGATGACCGGCGGAAAGGTGCTAATGTCTCCGCTAGGAGATACAAAGGAATCGCTGCCGGTCATCAAATTATTGGCTTAGGAACGCGACAAAAACACAAAAAACTACTCCTATTATCCCTTTATAGCTCTATATTATGATGGTAAGCATTTCTATTGAGTGTTTGTTCAGTAACAGGGGTCTACCCGTGTCTGCAGCAGAAAATACATTTTCAGGCGGGTTGCCAATTTCAGCCAATCAAGGGAGGAGAGCTCCCATTTCTCAGCTTCATCAATGTCGTTCTAGTTGTTCCAGCTCCAATGGGCTCTATGCACAGCAGCCATATTATCACTTCCTTCACAGGTGTTACCAATGATACTAATGAAGGCTCTGTTCCATTTAGTCTAGCACAGTGGTTTCCACGACCCCCATAACTCTGAGAGTGTACAAATGGAACCAAATGGACCCTTACGGGTCCATTTGATTCCATTTGTACACTCTCAGAGTTACACACCAGTAAGGGGCCATTTGGAAGCCCATGAGGGTCCCTGGACCCCAACTGTAGACCCACTGGTGTAACAGAGTGTTTCCAGTGAGCCAACATGCACAATATCAGCACCCTGACTCTGTTTGACCAGAATGGAACAGAGCCTTCATTAGTATCATTGGTAACACCTGTGAATGTCTTCATAATATGGCTGCTGCGCATAGAGCCTATTGTGTCCGCTCACTTCTCCGTGTCATCACTTAAAATGCACTCGTTTATCCTGTTATCGACCATGAGTTCTCGCTCCTGAGTGGATGAAAATGGTATCCCGACGTGAAAATGCATTTTCGGGTTTACTAAAGAGCTGGGGGAGAAACTCTATAGCAGGGGTCTTCAACAGGGGGTCCGGGACCCCTAGAGGGTCCTTAGAGTTACTACAGGGAGGCCGCCAAATCTTTGTGGGATAGGATTATTATATATTTTTTTACATAAACCAGTTAAACCCCAACATCCCTATTGGGAGAACTTTAGACGAAAATAGCAGATCTACACGCTCACTTGTGAGCTTGTAGATCGGCTATTTTCGGCAAAGAGATTTGGTGTAGAGGTGGTCAAATCATGAAAATACACATTAACATGAACCCAACACTGATGATAGTGCTATCAAACGATAAAAAGTGTAATCTGCGACACAATACTATGAGCTTGTAGATCTGCTATTTTTTTCTTTATTGTGAAAATTGGTGCAAATATTTGAATATATATATTTTTTTAAAGCTAACATTTTTGACTCAAATCTTTGCTTCTGGGGGTCCCTGTTACAAAATATTTTGAGATGGGGGTCCGCGGCCAAATATATATAATTTCGGGGGTCCTTGACATGAAAAAGTTTGAGAACCACTGATATAGAAACACAAGTTTTTCAAAAAAACTGTAGGATTTGGAAGACATTTGTAGAATCCCAGAGAAGCAAAAATGTTCCCTTTAAAACATGATATATATTCAAAAGATTTGCAAAAACGTTCATAATTTTTTTCAAAAATAGCAGATCTGCAAGCCCGTATATCTTGTATGAGCTTGTATATCTGCTATTTCTGAAAAGCCAAAGAAATCTAAAAACGACACAGATTATTTCCCGTGGTCTAAATTGGTTAACACTCATTTTAAACCAAAGCACCTTTAAAAAAAAATCTTTTTTTCTCTTACCTCTAACAGCTACACTGCGCCTGACCCTCACGGTTAAGTCTTCCCAGAGGCGAGCACACTCATTAGCCAGATTACCCAGGCTTTCTGACACCGAGTTCATCTTAAGGACTGCACTCGTTCGCAGAGTAAAAATAACACGCACTAACCTTAGCCCATAAAGACCTGAGGCCGATTTAAACAAAAAAAACATTCTAAATCCTTACAGTTTTCTGAAAAAACATACGTTGCTATAATATCAGTGGACCCCCAAAAATACATCTATCTGGCCGCCGACTCCTATGTCAAAATATTTTGTTCCAGGGACCCCCAAAAACAGCGATTAGAGTTGAAAATGTTTGCTTAAAAAAATAAAACATCTATTCAAAGAGTTGCACACATTTTCACGACTTTTCAAAAATTGCAGATCTACAAGCTCATAATGAGCTTGTAGATCTGCTATTTTTGAATAGCCAAAGTATAAAATAATGGTTAAAGGTAGGGTAAGTGATTTACTTTGGTTAAAATAAGTGTTAAATAGCTCTATATTCTGATAGTACTCATTGCTATAGAGTGTTTGTTCAGTGAAAGGAGTCTCCCATGTCTCTCTAGCTCTTTATTAAACAGAAAATGCATTCTCTCCTGATTGGCCTTAAATGTTGTCACCTACCTGAAAATTAACTTATATTCCGTTTACTAAAGAGCTGGAGAGACCCCTGTGACCAAACAAACGCTCTGTAGCAATCAGAATATAGTCCTTTTTAACAAACAAAAAAAAGAAAATACCCAAAAATATCACTTACCCTACCTTTAAAGTGGAGAAACCTGAAATGACACAGATGCTTTTCCCGGTCTTAACGGGTTAACTCAACCTTCACAGTGCAAAGTAACAGCCTCGACTCGACCGAGAGGTTCGAGCTCAGCTGCTGGTCACCGCCAGGAAACTGCCCACCGTCGCGAGGAAAGCTTGTATGTACCAAAACGGTTACTTTACAGGATATGTGGGGGGGGGGGGGGAGAACCCGTGTTCAAATGGATCCAATTATGGTTATTACTTACTTACCGCAAGCTCTTGTTAATGTTTAACCCATTAAGACCTGAGGCGATTCTTAAAAATGTTTTCTAAATCCTAACAGTTTTTTGAAAAAAGAAATCTGGAAAATATTTTTTCAATATTTTTCAAAAATAGCAGATCTGCAAGCTCATAGCGCGGCACTCGGTGCCGCGCTATGAGCTTGTATATCTGCTATTTTTGAATAGCCAAAGAAATCTAAAGTGACACAGATGCGTTCCAGGTCTTAATGGGTAAATTGGTTCAATATAAAAAATTAAAAAAAAATAGACGATCTACAAGCGCACCATGTGTCGCTGGTGCGGCGCGTTGTAAGCTTGTAGATCGGCTATTTTTTTTGGCTACTTTAGTGTGACACTGGTATGACGAAGTAGGGCATCAAGTTACGGAAAAAAACAACAACAAAAAAAAAAACGTTGAAATGTTGAGAGATACGAGGTTTCTGCCCGGCGACAGCGGCAAAATAAAAACGCCCTGCCGTTAAGAGACCCCCGGCCTACTGTGTGCTTCCTGCCTGGTGGGCCCACACTTCCTCCCCTAAAAACAATCACTGACCCCTTGGCACCTTAATACCTCATTTGGACTTCGCTAAGCGTGAGTGTCGCGCGTTTTTGCTCGCTGGAAACAGCAGATATACAAGCTCACGGGCATGCATCACAATGGCATGTACATGTATTAAAACTCATTAACCCATTAAGACCTGGAACTGTGTCATTTTTAGATTTGAGCTAAAAAAGCATTATTTTACACTTTGGGCTATTCAAAAATAGCAGATCTACAAGCTCGTAGCGCGGCACTCGGTGCCGCGCTACGAGCTTGTAGATCTGCTATTTTTGAAAAATCGTGAACATGTGTGCAAAAACAGGTAACTTCCATTTTTTCCCATAAATCAGTGCTATTGAACACCCTTTACGTCTGTGTGTTGATTAAAACAATATTGAACCAATGAGAAGCATCAAAAAGAGCTTCCGACAAAACCAGCTAACTCCATTGTTAGCTAACACCACCAAAAGGGGGGTGGAATTAGCTGGTTTTGCTGCCTCCAGGCTCCACCCCCATTTGACCTCCAACCTCATTGTGAGCTTGGAGGTCCATTCAGCTGTTCTCATCAATGATGAACAAAACCTCCTAAATCCACTTTTTGTTTTAATTTTTGTCATTTCTTGAAAAATGAACATTTTGGAGTTAGCTGGTTCCTGCCGGACAGCAGCAATTCGTGAACGCACGTCTGTCATTTTAGATTTCTTTGGCTATTCAAAAATAGCAGATGCACAAGCTCATAGTGTGCCACGCTATGAGCTTGTAGATATGCTATTTTTTTTTTAAATCGTGAACGTTTTTGAATCTTTGAATATATATATATATATTTTTAAAGCAAACATTTGTAACTCAAATCGTTGCTTCTGGGGGTCCCTGGAACAAAATATAAACAAATATATATATATATATTCAAATATTTGCATTTTCACGATTTTTCAAAAATAGCAGATCTACAAGCTCATAGCGCGGCACTCGGTGCCGCGCTATGAGCTTGTAGATCTGCTATTTTTGAATAGCCGAAGAAACCTAAAATAACAGAGATGCGTTCCCGGATTGGAAGGGTTAATGGGATACGTCCTCCACACTAGCGCTGTGTTCCATAAACAATTAGCGCAATATGTAGAATTATGACGTACGTTTAGGTATTATCATTCTAAACCTATTGTTCGTGCTCTTCTACATACTGTACAGCAGTTGAATAAATCGCGGATCGAGGCATTCATCTTTGCTTTTACAAAATATCCGAGGCCATTCGTGTTTTATGGAAGATGCTTCTTCATCAGAACAACATTTTCTTTAGCAATAGCACATGCATTGCTAGTTGGACCCATTCTAATACTCTTTAATCTTCTAAAAAGAAATACTGAAATCAGTCGTGGCGACTGGCAACTTTAAGCCATGAATGTAACTGCGTATATAAACCATGGCTGAAGTTAAAGGAGTAGTTCGCCCAAAAAATGACTTATTTTCTATCAATTACACACCTCCACGAAGCATTGAATTCATGGAGGTTTTTTTTGTTTGTTTTTGTAGCATTCCTAAGTCAAGAATGTTATGACCGGTGGTCTCTCTGGTAGGAGACTCAAAGGAGACCCTTTGAGTCTCCTACCAGATACATTAGCATATTTCCACCAGTCGTCCAAATATTGGCTCAGGAATGTGTCAAAAACCTCCATGAATTCAATGCTTCATGGGGTGTGTAATTGATAGAAAAAGAAGTAACTACTCCTTTAAAGACTACAGTGGGGTTTTGCTGGCAGAACGATTAACAGAACTTTTGAAATAGCGAAAATAAAAAAGCCATTACATCTTTGGTAGACAGGATCTATGGTCAGCTACAGGACAATGACAAGCACAACTCTGAAGTAGCTGTCTATTGTAAAGTATGTCCTTGATTTATTCCCCATGGATTTATTCCTGATATTTTCCTGGTCTGCTCTCAAGCTGAAGAACACAGAGTTATGCCTCGCCCATTTGTGTTCAAATAAGCACAAACATACACACACACTTTTTTTTCCGAGTACTGGTCTTCTCCACTCTTCTACCAAAACCGAAAATATCTAATCGATGCCCAAGACCCACACGTTTTATTATGGTCAGTTGGGTCCGGGTCTGTTTATCGTTGTGTGTGTGTGTGTCATTAAAAAAAAATAAGATAAAGAAATACATTTGTGTGTGTGTCTCACCTGTCAGTGACGACAGGGGGCTGTGTGGGCGGGGCAGCGCTGACGGTTGGCCACTCCCTATGAGGCTCTTCCTGTTGCTGGTTCTGCAGCTGAGAACGCACAGGAAATGACATCATTTCAGCCTTTCACAATACAACAATACACAACACACCAGTACACATCACACAGTCAAAACCTCAGTGTTGATGTAACTCCACAGAGAACACATATGGAACCAAATGGACAGATAGACAACGTTTACCGTACACTAGGACTGGACAATAGGCTCTATGCACAGCAGGCTCTATGCACAGCAGCCATATTGTGAAGACATTCACAGGTGTTACCAATGATACTAATGAAGGCTCTGTTCCATTTAGTAGCACAGTGGTTCTCAGATTTTTCAATTTCCACGTCCCCCATAACTCTGAGAGTGTACAAATGGAACCAAATGGAATGGAACCAAATGGACCCTTACGGGTCCATTTGGTTCCATTTGTACACTCTCAGAGTTATACACTTGTAAGGGGCCATTTGGAAACCCCTTAAGGAACCATCAGCACCCTGACTCTGTTTGACCAGAATGGAACAGAGCCTTCATTAGTATCATTGGTAACACCTGTGAATGTCTTCACAATATGGCTGCTGTGCATAGAGCCTATTAGTACATAATACGTACATATACGGACGTACTAGGGAAATCCTCAGTGACGTAAAGACTCTTACTTGGACTGGTAACGTGATGTTTCTAAACGAACGTGATGACTACTGTCATAATTACAAATTTAAAAGAATATTTCACTTTCAAACATTATTTGGGTCATTTTATCTCCCGCTCAGGTTTTTGGGAGCACCCCGGACAGTTAAGTTGCTTGATTCAGTATTTAGATATTTGATATTCATTTTATCAGACACGCCCCCTTCCTATACAAACCCATTGTAACTTCCATTCAAAGATTTACACACATTTTTCACGATTTAAGAAATATATATATAGCAGATCTACAAGCTCATACTTGTATATCTGCTATTTTTGACTAACCGAAGAAATCTAAAAAATGACACAGATGCGTTCCCAGTCTTAACTCATTCAGTGCCTGACTTATTTCTGGCAGTTTGGCTCTGAGTGCCAGAGCCAAAAATACATTGTAAAAAAAAAAGTGCTTAGGAAGCGAGATACAGCCTTTTTCAGTAAGATGTTAAACAAGAAGTGAATGGAGCAGCAAATCTTCAAATCATGATATCTTGGGTTCTGAACATTTAAAAAAAAAAAAAAAAACGTCGGTGACGTCATTGGCACCCTGGGCTTATAAAAACGTGACGTCGGCGACGTCAATGGCACTGAATGAGTTAATGGGTTAAGGCAGGGGTCTTCAACGTTTTGAGCCCAAGGACCCCCTAGCTGAGAGAGAGATGAAGCAGGGACCCCCTACTCTATATTGTTTAAAAGTGTGTTTCAGATTCAACTTGTGTTTACGTGGTCTACTATTTTTTCCCTCTACACCTACTGTATACCTCTTTGACAAAAACAGCAGATCTACAAGCTCACAACGCCTCGCAGCGCGAGGCGTTGTGAGCTTGTAGATCTGCTATTTTTGGCTAAAGTTCTCCTCAGAAAAGGGATGCTAGGGTTCAAGTGGTTAAGGTAAAAAAAAAAATCCCATCACGCAAAGATTTGGCGGACCCCCTGTAGTAACTCTGAGGACCCCCTAGGGGTCCCGGACCCCCTGTTGAAGACCCCTGGGTTAAGGCATCTAAAATGATCGTTCATTAATTGTCAAGGTAAAAGTAAACGTTTGAAGTCATTCTGATATCGATGGTAAATCACATGGCCCTGGCCCTGCTGTAGGCTTACTGTAGACACCTACACACTGGCTACTTGCGGAGGTTGACCTTTCACGCGACCTTTCCTCGAATACAATAGGCCGAGCCCATGCCAGGAAGAGAGCAGCGCGACTAATCACAGAGTTCATAGCAACGCTCAAAACAACGCAAACAATAATAAGATCTTGACGTTTTTAAAAGGCAAGTTATGGGAAAGCACCTGGCACGGCTTATGCACTTTGGACAGGGCTACTTTGTCAAACAGTAGAGCTACCCACGAAACCAGGGTTTACATGTCTCAATGGAAGGGTAGGGAGACAACTTCTAACTTCAACTTTGTTTTTTAATTAAAAGTGAGATTGTTCCCTAGATAGGGGGGGGGGCTGGGCCAGTTGGGGTCTCGCACACACGCACACGCACACACACACACACACACACACACACACACACACACACACACACACACACACACACTTTGATGTCTGGTAAACACTGCATTACATTCGCACATACATGCACACACGGACGAGACACAGAGGAAACTCAGGAAAAAAACTCAGGAGGAAAATCAGGAGCAGTTAGGGGTTTGGTGTCTTGCTCAAGGACACTTTGACACTAACCCAGGGGGGGAGCTCGGGATCAAACCGGGAACCTTGCGATTCCCAAGTGGCCCCGCTCTACTGTACCTCCTGAGTCACTGCCGACCCCTATATGTTACAGCAATAAGAGCACTGTTGTTGTGAGTCATGATGCGTTCAGACTTGTGGTCACACACACACACACACACACACACACACACACACACACACACACACACACACACACACACACACACACACACACACACACACACACACACACACACACACACACACACACACACACACACACACACACACACACACACACACACACACAATATCAGTGAGTCAAACACATGGGTGAGTGTTCAATCTATGGTACAGGGGACGTCGTGAAGGAAAGACATTTCAGCAGAAGAACAGGTTCAACGTTACGCCGACATTAAGTCTGCTGCAAGGTTATGAAATGAACCAGGATTTACCAAAACAACATGAATTCACTGCAAGGTCAGCCCTCAATGACAACCGTTACATAACCTCCTCAAAACACCATGTCATTCCACCAGAGAGAGAGAGAGAGAGAGAGAGAGAGAGAGAGAGAGAGAGAGAGAGAGAGAGAGAGAGAGAGAGAGAGAGAGAGAGAGAGAGAGAGAGAGAGAGACACAAAGAGACAGAGACAGAGAGCGAGAGACACACACACACACACACAGAGACAGAGCGAGAGAGCGAGAGACACACACACACAAAGATAGAGCGAGAGCAAGAAACCGAGACACACAGAGCGAGAGAGAGAGAGAGAGAAATCTCATGTACAATATGATATTCTTCTTGCATCTTAATGTCAACAGTATGTCATGAAGAGTATATACTATGCCAGTGGTGGAAAGTAACTAAGTACATTTACTCAAGTACTATACTTAAGTACAATTTTGAGGTATTTTTACTTTGCTGGAGTATACTTTTACTACTCCACTACATCTCAAATATTGTACTTTTACTCCACTAAAATTAATGGAAAAGGTATAGATACTAGTTACTTTGCAGATATACATTATTATATTATAAAACATACATTAACCAATTTAGCCCTATTTTGTACCTATTTTCAAATAGCTTAGGTATAAAATAGGGCTAAAGTGGTTAATGTATGTTTTATAACGTAATCATTTATATCTGCAAAGTAACTAGTAACTAAAATGTTCAAATAATTGTAGTGGAGTAAAAATACAATAATTGCCTCTGAGATGTAGTGGAGTAGAAGTCAAAGTACAGAAAATTGGAAATAAACCAGTAAAGTAAAACATACCTCAGAATTGTACTTAAGTACATTACTTGAGTAAATGTACTTAGTTACTTTACACCAATGGACGGACGGACAGACAGACAGACAGACAGACAGACAGACAGACAGACAGACAGACAGACAGACAGACAGACAGACAGACAGACAGACAGAATCACCACCATCACAGGTGCAGGTATACCGCCCATTACTCTCACAGTGAACAGACAGTGGTCTCCTACAACAATGCACACCATGAGTGTCTGTCCCTGCTGTCTCCGTGCGAGGGTGGTGGAAAAAGTACTCAAATTCTTTACTTAAGTGAAAGTACCAATACCGAAATATAAAAATACTCTGTATACGTCCAGAATAAGTAAAAGTCCAGAATTAAAAAATAAGTAAAAGTACAAAAGTATTGGCATCAAAATGTACTTAAAGTACCAAAAGTAAAAGTACTAAATATTTGAAAATAGCAGATCTACAAGCTCGGCTATGTTCAAATAGCCTAGGTATAAAATAGGTTTAAAGTGGTTAATATATGTTTCATTATATCATAATTTATATCTGAAAAGTAACTAGTAACTTAACTTTTCAAGTAAATGTAGTGGAGTAAAAGTACAATATTTGCCTCTGAGACGTAGTGGAGTAGAAGTAAAAGCATTGGAAATACTCAAGTAAAGTACAAACACCTCAAAATTGTACTTAGTTACTTTCCACCACTGCTGTGCGAGGGCTGCTGCTGCTGCAGAGCTGCACCTGCTGCTGCTACAGGTGACATTGCAGAGTCCTTGGTGTCCAAACGGTGGACATCAAAGGCTACTTTGGTCACAAAGACTGAGTCGGTGTAAAAAATAAAAAAATAAGCCATTTCCAATGCGTCACCCTCCTCCGTAGGACACGTGCCTGATTTTCCTGGTGTGAAATGAGACAATTTCACACCCGGCAAATGCCCCGCCCTCCTCCCCTTTCTCCCTCACAAGGCTTGGAATACTATCAAAGACGGTTCATTTACGAAGATACACCATCCCGATTGTAGCCACTAGAGGCGCTGGCACTAGATCCCGCGAGAGTGTGTTGCTCGGACAGAGAAAGGTCGATAATAAAGTACGTTTTCTCCTGATTTGTCTCTCTGAAAAAAAAAATGTTTTTTTTTTTAATTTAGAGTAGCCAATTATGTTCTACCCCCTTTTTCTTATGCCAATTAATTCCTCTCCACACACGTGTTGTCACGACTGTCATATGGTCACCTTGCTAAACTAACGGCCTAAGTTATTTTTTTTTGAGGAAAAAGGATATTTTTGCCTAAGTCAGCTCCTCACGACACTGGCCACCTCTGGTAAAATCACCCATCTCCTAATTGAAAAGGATGATGCTGTTCCCTCCCCCTTTTAGTATAATGGCCTAACTCCCTAGTGTGACTTAGGCCAATATTTTTGTTGGCCTAAGTCACATGGTTTTGTGACTTAGGGCAAATTATTTACTGATTTAGGCCATTAAAAAAAAATTGTCCTAAGTCAGATTTAATCCTATTTAAATCTCTTATGTTACATAACTGACAGACAGTGTTATTTCTATTTAAATAGTCATAATTTGTTGTAAACATTTTGGGTGAAATGATTAAGAAATATCATATAGTTTTGGATCAGTTTTTTTATTTTTCCTGAAAAACTGAAAAACAAAAAAAATAAAATGACATAGGCCATTAGTTTAGCAAGGCGACGATAATCCTACTGACTCACCTGCCAGTGAGGAGCCCCCACCGGGAGGACGTAGGGCCTTCGTCCTACTCCTCCCGCCCAACACTCCCCGCTGACAGGATATTTTATATCAGTGGTTCTATAGGCTGCACTAGCCTTCCTGCTTTCGTGTATAGAGGGGCGGGTTTAAAATCAGCGCGGAGAGAATGCGCCTGATCCCATTGGTTCACCGATCTGTCCGTCCGCCCCCGCCCCGTCAACACATCATTACGAGCGACGCCCACTGCACTCTGGTTGGTTGGGGAAATGAAACACTTCCTATATCGGGTACACCGACGCGCTGGTCCAGGCTTTTATTTTTTAGCAAAACTAAACAATAAAAGCCTGGAGATCGAGGCTAGTGGTTCTAAAACGTTTCATGTCAAGGACCTCCCAAAATGATATGCATTTCACCGCGGACTCGCCCATTTCAATTTTGTTCCAGGGACCCCCAGAAGCAAAGTATTTGAGTCAAAAATGTTCCCTTTCAAACATATATACATATTCAAATATTTGCACAAAATGTAAGATTTATTAAAAAAAAATAGCAGATCTACAAGCTCATAGCGCGGCACTCGGTGCCGCGCTATGAGCTTGTAGATCTGCTATTTTTGAATAGCCAAAGCATACGTTATAAATTGGTATAAAGTGGTTACACAGATAACCGTTCCCGGTTTGAAATGGGTTAAACAAGAGGATAAATCACCCCTGCAGGGCAAGGATATAACAGCCAAGGAAAAGTAGGACACTGTTCTATTCTGTTCTGCATGACACTGCACTGTGTGTGACCCCCCCGCAATGAATCCATGCCAGGTTTTACCATCTCACTGATATATACGGTACTGTATGTATTAACCAGTGGTGTAAAAGTAACTAAGTACATTTACTCAAGTACTTGACTTGAGTACAATTTTGTGGCGCTTTTGCTTTACTGGAGTATTTCCAATTTGCAAAATACTTTTGCTTCTACTCCGTTACATCTCAGAGGCAAACATTGTACTTTTACTCGACTACAATTATTTGAGAACTATAGTTACTAGTTACTTTGCAGGTATAAATTATTAAAACGCACATTAACCACTTTACCCTTATTCTATAGCTAGGCTATGAAAATAGCAGATCTACAAGCTCACAATGCGTCGCATCGCGATGCATTGTGAGCTTGTAGTTCTGCTATTTTCAAACATTTTACTATTACTTTTGGTACTCTAAGTACATTTTGATACCGATACTTTTTCACTTTTACTGAAATAAATGTTGAGGAATATCTTGTGGAGTTTCAGCTACTCTGCATCCCAGAAATATATATATAGCTTATAAGGATTTGTAATGTAAGGAATTTGTCATTTGTAAGGGAAATGTAAATATGGCAACTCATTTAGATGTAGGCCTACGTAGGCTTATGGTTTCCCAAGGACTATAGCCGTTTCAGTCATGATACAATGTCTCTTTCATAACAGATATATACGTATGTGCCAGATAATCCCCTACAACAAAACACCAAGAGAGTAAAAAAAACACACAAAAAAAACGTTTCAGTCATTCAGTCCGACTTCACTGTATTCTATAGTAGCCTTTTCATAAATGATATTTGTACTTAGGCTGTCGTGAAAGTTTATAATATTTAGAGAAACGTTTCAAATACAAAAGTAGCAGTAGTAGTTGTGAATTAGCAAACTGGACATTTAGACTGAATGTTTCCTTTATGCTCATCTTGCGCTAATGCACCCGTTTCGCCAGGTTTTATTTTTGTCGTTTCTCATAAGCGTGCATCGCCCAGGCTCTCTCCCCACAGCATCTTTGCCAAATCCGGCGTATTTACGTTCATGCGACGTTCCTGTCTAAATAAACAAATAAAGTAAAGTAACAAGGGGGTGAAAACTGAATTCCTCCGCCCTGCATGATCAAATAGGTCTAAATTATTATTATTAATTAATGATGTGCAAAATACCTTCTTTCATCACGCCGTTGGTGTCTGTCTTGTGTGTAATGATCTTTTTCGTCACAATAGGCGACCATTCGGTGAACATAGCCGTTCAACAAGCTAACAACGAGCCCGGCTATTTTTGCCGAAAAGATTTGGTGTAGAGGGGGAAAACGGAGGGGGCCTAGTATAGATCTCTGGGGGACCCCGCGGGGTCTATATATTAGTTAACCCATTATAACCGGGAATGTATCTGTGTCGTTTTAGATTTTAGCTATATATAATTTATACAGTATACTGTCGCAACGCAAGTTTTTCAACAGTGGTTCTCAAAAATAGCAGATTTGTGCCGTACTGCGAGCTTGTACATCTGCGATTTTTTGAACATCTAAAAAAAAAAAAATCTCTCTATATATATACACAATCTATACATCTTCTCTTCTGGGGTCCCTGGCGCAAAAAAAAGTATTTCAGAATGGGGGGTTCGCGGCCAAATACATATAATTGTGGGGGTCCTTGACACGAAAAACGACTGATTTAAAAGGCATTTCGAAAACGTTTGAGAACTACTGATTTTGAGAGCATTTCGAGAACATTTTAGAACTGATTTAGAAATGTGTAGAAATGGTCTTAATGGGTTACGTAGTTAAAAATGGGGAGAAAAAAAAGAAGAAAAGCCGTATAAAGAGTGTATTTTACCTTTGAGGACTGCATCAGTCATCAGAGCTATACGCCCCTCTGATGACTTTGAACACACACAACACTTTCTATTTCGGAAGGACGCGTTTAACCCATTCAATCCGGGATGCGCATATTTTCAGATGTCTTTGGGCGATTCAAAAATAGCAGATCTACAAGCTCGTAGCGCGGCACCGAGTGCCGCGCTACGAGCTTGTAGATCTGCTATTTTTGGAAAAATCGTGAAAATTTGCGCAAATCTTGGAATATGTATTTTTTTTGAATGAACATTTGTAACTCGCATTTTTGCTTCGGGGGGGAGGGGTGGGGGGGTCCCTGGAACAAAATATTTTGAGATGGGGGGGTCCGCGGCCAAATACATATCAGTTTGGGTGGTCCTTGACATGAAAAAAGTTTCAGAACCACTATAGCAACATAGGTTTTTTTTCAAAAAAACTCTTAGGATTTAGAAGACATTTTGTAGAATCCCCCAGAAGCAAAGATTTGAGTTAAAAGTTTGTCGCTAGAAAATATATATATATTCAAAGATTTGCACAGATTTTCAAGATTTAAAAAAAAAATAGCAGATCTACAAGCTCATAGCGTGGCACTCGGTGCCACGCTATGAGCTTGTAGATCTGCTATTTTTCAATAGCCCAAAGAAATGACACAGATTCTTCCCCGGTCTAAATGGGTTAAAGTCATTTTCTCAGAAAACAGTCTTTAACCTTCAAGTTTTCTTATTTTTGGACGAGACGGGGCGGTAAAAATAGATTATTTTGCCTGTAAAAGCTCTAAGAATTCACAGACTAAATGTGAAGTCTCTGTGATGGTTGACAACAACAACTACAAGGCCAAGATTTATTTATTTATTTAATCACTTTGAATGTGTACTCTGCTGTCAAAAAAACTGCTGTCACAATTGCAAGCCCAGTGTTATATAAACCACCGCTATGGACACACACTATGAAAACGCAAAGCTACGAGAGACACGGCTTCATGGGGGAAGGGGAGGAAGGGGTGGAGGGCAGGTACCGTTGGCCAGTACTTGCCGCAGTACCTGGGCACCTGGGACCTTGTTTTACTTAAGTAAAAGTATCAAATACTGCATGTAGACATACTCTGTTACTATTAAAAGTCCGGAATTCAACATTGACTTGAGTAAAAAGTGCCAAAGTATTGGTATCAAAAATGTGCTTAAAGTACCAAACGTAAAAGTAATAATATGTTTGAAAATAGCCTAGATGTAAAATATAGGGCAACATTTTTACTTACATTTTGAATTCAGGACTTTTACTTGTAAGTACTTCTACATTGCAGCATTGATACTTTTACTAAAACAAAACATTTGGGTACTTTTTCCACCACTGGTTGTTTTCCAACATTAGGAACCAAGCCCCAAATAAGCAACTACACTTTAGAAACAAGCCCCCCCCCCAAAAAAAATAAAAATAAAAGGCAGCCAGCAACTTAGATGGCTCGTCTCCTACAGAGCCATGGTGTAAAAAAAGAAAAAAAACATATTTTCATTTTGACCTCCAGCAGACAACTGTGCTACCTTCAACTGTGCCAACTGTCTGCTCATCTTCACGTCACGTTGGCTGACGGGCATACAAAACGAGGTGAAATGAATTATCGCTTATATTACAAGCTTATGTACATCGAATTATGGTTCTAATTGAATTCAGCTGTGAGACAACGTCCTCCTGACTGGCTACGAACGAAGGACGTTCTCCGAAGAGGACTCGGTTATGAAGGTCAGAGGCCAGTCTGACAAAGTTCCTGTCAGTTCAGGGAATCGCTAGTGTTGTGCAAGGTCAAAAGGTCAACATCTGTCAAAATCCATTGGGACACTGGCTCTCAAAGTGGGGTTCAGGGACCCCACGGGGTCCTTGAGGGGGTTCCAGGGGGTCCCCAACAAAATGTGTTAATATAACATCGGAATCGGTTTAACCACTTTAGACCCGAGGCCGATTCTACAAATGTCTTCTAAATCCAAAACCGTTTTCTGAAACACTTATGTTTTAATTTTAATATCAGTGGTTCTCTAATATCAGTGGTTCTCCCCCAAAATTATATGTATTTGGCCGCGGACCCCCCATCTCAAAATATGTAGTTACAGGGACCCCCAGAAGCGAATTTTTGAGTCACAAATGTTCGCTTGAAAAATATACTATTTGCATACATGTTCATGATTTTTCAAAAATAGCAGATCTACAAGCTCATAAAGTATAAAGTCATGGTTTAAGTGGTTACACAGATGCGTTCCTGGTCTTAATGGGCTAACCAGTTCAACTCTATAGGCTATACATCGGAAATAGCCAATGTACAGTATTTTTTTTAAATAGCATCTTGGAGGAAATGTGAAACTTTTGGAATATATTTGAAACATAACTACTTACTTTACACCTAAATACCTAACGACACACATCTTGCATGGGGGTCCCTGGCACAAAAGAAATTCCAGGTGCGGGTCCGTGACCACGTGCATATTAAATTGGGGGTCCTTGCTAGCACTGCAGATGTGCGAGCGTCTACTGCAATCTTGGGGGGGTTCCTTGACATGGAAAAGTTCACACGACATTCAACATAAGCTTGTGTCGGCCCTGTGTATTTACATTGTTTCAGTTACAGCACGCTGCACCAATGCAACATCATCGTTCTCATAACCTACTGTACGTTTCATATGGAGAGAAATAGATTACACACACACACCGGCACAAAATGTCCCAAATGACTCAGTATTCCATGTTGTGCCGTTCAGTGCTATAAAATAGGTCAGGCCATGGATTATAAATAAATATCAGCTATATAGGCTGGACACATAGTTACCATAGGCCCGTTATATACGGTATGCCTTATTCTTAATGTAAAGCAGTGGTTCTCAAACTTTTGAATAGTTTTTGGTGACCCCACAACGTTGAAATAAAGCATATTTAAAAAGAATCACACCCTGTGTGAAGGAAGCGGTGCCTTTGGGGCGGGGCGTAAGTCATTTCAGTTTGTCCCTATTGGTGGTCTGAGTCCACTTACCAAATTTGGACTTGGTGGCATGCTGCAAACTGGACTTACGGCTGTTTAAAGCCCAGCCAATGGGCAGACAGAGGGGGCGGGGCTTAGGTAATTACAGTTCGTCCCTATTGGTGGTCTAAGTCCACATACCAAATTTGGACTTGGTGGCATGCTGCAAACTGGACTTACGGCTGTTTAAAGCCCAGGCAATAGGAAGACAGAGGGGGCGGGGCTTAATTAATGTCAGTTTGTGCCTATTGGTGGTTTTAGTCCATGTACAAAAGTTGTACTCCGTAGCATGCTGCGAACTGAAGTTATAGCTGTTTACATGCCGTGCTCATACGCCGTGCTCATACGGACGTCAAGTGTGTGTGTGTGTGTGTGTGTGTGTGTGTGTGTGTGTGTGTGTGTGTGTGTGTGTGTGTGTGTGTGTGTGTGTGTGTGTGTGTGTGTGTGTGTGTGTGTGTGTGTGTGTGTGTGTTGAACTGGAGTTATAGCTGTTTAAATGCCGTGCTCATACGCCGGGCTCATACATACGGACAAAGTCAGATATAGAGCGGTTGGCACCGCCAAAAACGCATACATGCAGTGATTCCTGCTGATATACAGTGTCTCATCAAGGCAGTTCAAAAGCTTTGCAAGTGTTTCTGTATACATGAATGCAAATGGAAGCCTATAGACGTATATCCGCTGCAGCAGCAAAAAACAGACATTACAATCAAAAGCTATGCTCTTTAACCCATTAAGACCGGTGTCACCTTAAGATTTCTTTGGCTATTAAAACATAGAGGATGTACAAGCTTTTTTTGTTGTTGAAAAATCATGGGGAAAGTGTGCTAATCTTTGAATTAGCACACTTCACTTGAATATCTTTGTTTTAATTTTTCTTAATTATTTTTAACTCAAATTGAACCACTGATATATAGAAACATAAGTAAAACATTTTTTAGAAGATATTAGAATCCTCCAGAAGCAAAGATTTGAGTCACATATGTTCGCTTTAAAAATATATATATATTCAAAGATTTGCACATACATTTTCACGATTTTTCTAAAATAGCAGATCTACAAGCTCGTAGCGCGGCACTCGGTGCCGCGCTATGAGCTTGTAGATCTGCTATTTTTGAATAGCCAAAGAAATCTAAAATGACAGAGACGCGTTCCCGGTTCGAATGGGTGAAACAACCTCCAACTAACATGTATATATCTTCTTACTTTAGACATATACAGTGAAGTGAATCAAATTAGCTTTGCAGGGAACCTTTTGGACGGATGCATATATTCTGATTATACTTTAGAAGTATACGGCAATTATATTCTAAAGCCTGTTTTATAGTTAGTTGCACTCTGGTGTCGCACTCCAAAAATAGCCACAGTATAAATCAGGCGCAACGTAGGTATATATTGCATTCAACGCTTTTTAAAGGGTGCCATTTGGATCAACACATCGGGCAGAAACCTATGTATTTTAACTTTTTTAGCCGCATGCTGAAAGCTAGCGGCTGCCAGGTTGCCAGGTTTGCCAGGTTTGGCGAGAGAAACAAGCAATCAAAAAAACAAGTAATCAGGTCTATGGAAAGATTGGGGCAAAAAAAGCCTGCCGCATGCGGCTTTATTATGACTTTGGTCATTTCTTGTTATGGTTCTTTTTCCGTACATTTATAACACCATACGTGATCATACTACGGCCGTCACACAAAAGCATGAAGAATAGCTGAACTACAAGGTCAAAACGTGTCGCATGGTGACACGTTTTGTGCTTGTAGATCTGCTATTTTCGCTATGTTTGATATTGAATCCTAAACGGTGCCATTTTTGGGACATCCACCTGACAGCAACGCGACCGCAATCAAGGCTTGTTTTTGAAGGGTACCTTTTGGACTAACATATCGGCTCTGTCGGGCTATGTCCACAACTGTTTTGAGGTATTTGTACTTTACTCGAGTATTTCCAATGTCCAATACTTTTACTTCTACTCCACTACATCTCAGAGGCAAATATTGTACTTTTACTCCACTACAATTATTTGAAAACTCTAGTTACTGGCTATTTTGTAGAGTTTGATTATTAATACAAAACATACATTAACCCCTTCAGCCCTAAATACATGTCGGCCATTTGAAAATAGACGATCTACAAGCTCGCGATGCGACACATTGAGAGCTTGCAGATCGTCTATTTTCAAAAGATTTCTATACATTTGAAAACTTGAAATGGGACATGTTGTATAACGAGTACTTTCTACTTTTGGTGCTTTAAGTACATTTCGATACAAATACTTTTTATACTTTTACTCAAGCACATTTCCGGACATTTACTTGTATTTCTACATCGCAGTATTGACACCTTTACTTAAGTAAAACATTTGAGTACTTTTTTTCCCACCACCGAGTAAACCCAATCAATATTTTTTGAAGGCTACCCTTTGAGATCAAAGTATGTATCGTAATCAAGGCTCTTTTTTTCTTTTAACCCATTGATACCTGGAACGCATCTGTGTCACTTTAGATGTCTTTGGCTATTCAAAAAATAGCAGATCTACAAGCTCATAGCGCGGCACCGAGTGCCACGCTATGAGCTTGTAGATCTGCTATTTTTGAAAAATCGTGGAAATATTTTTTTTATATTTTTTTCCGAAAAACTGTTGGGATTTAGATTTTTCTTAAGAATCGCCTCAGGTCTTAATGGGTTAATGGGTAAAGAAGGGTTTACCTTTTGGAGCGCCGGAGGCGGGCTCCGCCGGCAAGGAAGCGCGGCTGCTGTCCGGCGCTAACGCTGGCCAGCACCGTCCAGCAGAGACTGCTGGCGCGCCGGTGACTGCGGCGTCGCGCGTCCGACATGCTAGCGGCGTCAAAGTCATGCCAGCCCGCGGCGGCAGAAGACAGAGGCAGGTGCAGAGGGAGATGCCTGAGGCCGCCGGGCGAGGAGAAACGGCGGGGAAGAAGAAGGCATCCCCCCCCTGCCGCCGCCGAGGAGGAGGAGGAGGAGGGGGCCGTGGTGGTCTTGGAAGAGCCCCCGTCCTCCTTCTCCTTCTCCTCCTCGTCCCCTCCAAACTTGCAGCGAGCGGCCGCCACCACATCTGCAACCAGCTGCGGCATTAAATAACACTGCTCTCTCTCTCTACCGTGGGAGAGAGAGAGAGAGAGAGAGAAGAGGATAGGACGGTGCGTCCTCTCCTTGTCCTCGTATTGAGAAAAAAAATAAAAAAAGTTATCCAGGCAGGGGGTCCCTCAAAGTGCGATGTGTGTGTGTGTGTGTGCGCACGCGATCCCTGTCAGGCGTTTTCTTAAAGACGCTCGGCAGCTCCGTAACGGTATACGCGGTCAGGGGGGGGGGGGGGGGGGGGGCGGGATATTATGACACCCACGCCCCCCTCCTCCCGCCCGGTAACAGCTGACTGAAATGGTTTACCGTGTGGCGATCGGTGTCTCTATCTGTGAGTCTGTACGTCCAACACACCTCTCTCTCTCTCTCTCTCTCTCTCTCTCTGTCTCTCTCTGCCTGTGCGGCTCCATTCACTCAGCATGCGATCGTAACGTCACGGTCAGTGTGGAAACCTTGTATGTCCGTGAAACTCGACGATCAGGAATGGGGGGGGGGGGGGGGGGAGCACCTGCGTTCCGATTGGATCCAATGTACTTATTGCTTCAATTTATTCAATTTATGAAACCCAAAGACACCACTTTCACTTTCAAACTCTTTCAAAAAAATAGCCGATCTACAGGATGCGACGCGCTGCGAGCTTGTAGATCGGCATTTTTTGCTACTATTGCTCGACACGGGATTATGACAAAGTAGGGCGTTAATTTACGAAAAACAAAAACATTTTTAAAAAAAAGTTGAAATTGGTGAGATGCAAGGTTTCTTCCTCGACAGCAAAGATATCATGTAACAAGAAGCCTCTACCATCTCCCATGCGGAGTGTGTGTGTGTGTGTGTGTGTGGGGGGGGGGGGGGGAATCTGGAGTCAGGCAGATCGTGAGTCAGAGTGGGACTGCATCGCAGCGCACGGCGCTCTGCACTCACAGGGTTTTTTTTTTTTTAAACTAACTGGCGCCCCTCCAAAAAATGCCCTTTTCATCGGGCGACGTTAAGAGCGTCCTGCTTTGAAACAGGAATACCGTGCTTGGCCATACGGGTGTTGTTGTTACTGTATATGCTGGAACATGCAGGCTTCCCTCCAGGGTTGCCATGTCTGCTTATTATAAGCGACTTTGGGCTCTTTTTTTATTTTTTTTATTTTGAAAGAAGTCGCTTGTAAATGTTGGTGGTTGTAGCAGGTTGCGGCTCTTTTTTTCTTTTTTTGTTTTTGAGGGGGGGCGGGGGGGGGGGGGGGGGGGGGGGGGGTTCTAAAGGTTATTGTTTGGGGTCTTTTCCTCATGTTGTTTAAACCAGTTGTTTGAACATTTTCATGTCAAGAACCCCCAAATTGTATTTGTCCGCAGACCCCCCCCCCACCCCCCGATAAGGTTCAAGTTCAACTGATGTTGATGCGATATCAACCCATTTTGCTGGGGACCCCCTGAGGTGTGTGTGACCTGGTCGCTTCCTTTTGGCATGTTTTTGTAGACCTGGCCCACTTGTTTCTCTCGCAAAAGAAGTCCTTAAAGGAGTAGTTCACTCAAAAAAACGACTTATTTTCTATCAATCACAAACCCCATGATTTTTACTCAAGTGAAAAAATGTGAGTACTTCTTCCACCACTGACCGATACTGGAAGTAGAAGAGGAGGATGCTGTTCTCTTTGCCCCGGGCCGCACGGGAATGCAAGGGCATAGAGAGGGGATGACTTGCAACACTGTGACTTGCAACGGTAGCGTCTAAAGCCTAAAACCCATTAAGACACGAGGCCGATTCTAAAAATCTCTTCTAAATCTTAACAGTTTTCTGAAAAACGCATGTTGCTATATCAGTGGTTCACAAACATTTTCATGTTAACTCATTCAGTGCCTGACTCATTTATGTCAGAGCCAAAATTCATTGTAAAAAAGAAAGTGCTTAGGAGCCGAGATACAGCCTTTTTCAGTAAGAAGTTAAACAAGAAGTGAATGGAGCAGAACATTTTCAAATCATCATATCTTGGGTTCTGAGCATCCCCCCCCCCCCCCCAAAAAAAAAAAAAAAGTTGGGACGTCTTAGACGTCCAGTGGCACAGGGCTTATGATACAACGGACGTCTTAGACGTCCAGTGGCACTGAATGAGTTAAGGGCCCCCACAATTGTATGTAGTAAGGCCAGAACTGGGTCTGACAACCCATTATGACAAATAGTCCGAAAATGCTAGGCTAGGGCTAGTAAAAATCCAACTAATGCCATGGCACCACCAACAGTACGCAATGGCACACACTTCAGGGCAAGTGGAGGGTGCAGATAGAACAATGTATAGTGACTCAAAGAAACTAAGACGCCAGGTAAACGATAGGCTCTATGCACAGCAGCCATATTGGGAATGAATTGGGCCCCTTCCTTACTTCCTTCAGAGGTGTTACCAATGATACTAATTAAGGCTCAGTTCCATTTAGTGTGGCATAGTGGTTGTCTTATTTTCAAGGACCCCCATAACTCTGAGAGTGTACAAATGGAACCAAATGGACCCGTAAGGGTCCATTTGGTTCCATTTGTACACTCTCAGAGTTACACACCCACCATAAGGCGCCATTTGGGAACCAAAATGGAGTGTTTCTAGTGAGCCAACATGCTCGATATCAACACCCTGACCAGAATGGAACAGAGCCTTCATTAGTATCATTGGTAACACCTGTGAAGGAAGTAAGAAGAAGCCCAATTTCTTTCCAATATGGCTGCTGTGCATAGAGCCAATTAACCTAGCATCTGTCTAAGCAACATGCTATCTAAGTGACATTATTTACATTAGTGAAAAACAAATCCACAATGCAAAGCATGAGAACAAGTGACCAAGAGATATGCAGTGGTGGAAAGTAACTAAGTACATTATTATGACTAAACATACATTAACCACTTAAGCTCCATTATACTTCGGCTATTTGAAAATAGCCGATCTACATGTGTCGTGTCGCGTTGCGATGCTTGTTGATCTGCTTTTTTCAAAAGATTTGTATACATTATACATTGAAATGGGACATTCTGCATAGTGACTACTTTCTACTTTTGGTGCTTTAAGTACATTTTGATACCAATACGTTTGTACTTTTACTCAAGTGAATTTTGTAACAGAGTATTTCTACATTGCAGTATTGATTATTTTACTTAAGTTAAAAAAAATTGAGTACTGTTTTTCCACCACTGGAGATGCTGTATGTGCTTACACACTACACTAGCATCATGGTAAACTAGCATCAAGAAGTGATACTTGTTAGCATCAAGAAGTGATACTTGTTCCATTTGTACACTCTCAGAGTTATGGGGGTCGTGGAAACCACTGTGCTAAAAATGCAACAGAGCCTTCATTAGTATCATTGGTAACACCTGTGAGGAGAGTGAAGTGCTAGTGGCTGAGGTGGAGTCTGAGGAGGTGACTTGTCAGCATAGACCATTAAAAACAAATATGGACGAAGGTAGACGTCACGTCACCCATCGGTTTCTCCAGGCCCCAATTTGAAGCCACTATTTCAGCGAATACAAATCCACCATTTTGGAACCGTGAGACGAATGCTATTGGGTGGAAGGGGAGCGAGGGCGGGTCCTTCACCAGTAGAACCCAATCACAAGAAAACATACCCTGCTTTATCATCAATTAAAATAAATACAAATATTATTATTTTTTACAAAAATGCATATCATACTGTGCAAAGAAGAAGACTTGAAACTAGCGATTGGAAATATGAAGTACTTGTGAAAAGGTTTTACTAAGGTAAAAAAAAAACTAAGTGTAAAGCCACATCATGTCACCAATTGACTCCAATGGAATATAAATGATTTTGCACCCTCTGTGCCTTCAACGAGAACTGCAGCGTTTACATAACTTCCGTATTGGCTTAAATAGGCTCTATGCACAGCAGCCATAGTGGAAGGAAATTGGGCCTCTTCCTTACTTCCTTCACAGGTGTTACCAATGACACTAATGAAGGCTCTGTTCCATTTCGTGTAGCACAGTGGTTCTCAAACTTTTTAATTTCAAGGACCCCCATAACTCTGAGAGTGTACACATGGAACCAAATGGACCCGTAATGTACACTCAGAGTTCACACCCGTAAGGGGCCATTTGGAACCCCCCCAAGGAACCATGAGGGTCCCTACTCCCTGGACCACACTTTGAGACCCACTGGTGTTTCCAGTCAGCCAACATGCACAACATCAGCCCCCTGACTCTGTTTGACCAGAATGGAACAGAGCCTTCATTAGTATCATTGGTAACACCTGTGAAGGAAGTAAGGAGAGGCCCAATTTATTTCCAATATGGCGGCTGTGCATAGAGCCTATTCCAAGAGCGAATGCTTGCCGCCTGGTTTTCAGACCTGAATACAGGGAGGGCACTGGTGGTGACAGCGACACCCGTGTGCCTGTGACGAATGACGTCACCGTGGTTGCGAGTCCCTCTCCCCGTAGGCCAGTGTGACAGCCTTCACTCTAATTATGGCCGTGTTCCATTTCGGTGTTCTACATGCAGAGAGGACACTTTGAAGACAGAGTGGCTTCACAAATCCCATTTCATGCTGCTGGCTCCCTTTCAAAAACACACTTGTAGACCTTATAGTTCTTATAGTTAGACTAAAACTAATCAAATAATGAAGTAGATAACTTGAACGACTGAAATATATAAATATAAAATGAAAATGTATGAACAAATCTACGATTATAACCTTGGTGTAAACAGTGCCGTGTTCATAATTTTCAGAGAGTAAAATTACATGCATCTATGACCCATCAGACATGCTTCTACTGGGCTTCTAGGCATACAACAACGGATGACATTGGAATCTTTGCAGATAAAATGGTAAATAAATGGTAAATGGCAGTTTTATCCAAAACTCCTTACAATGTAAATGAAATGGTACTTTTACTTTACTGGAGTGTTTCCGATTGTCGATACTAGCACTACAATTATTTGAAAACTTTAGTTACTAGTTCCTTTGCAGATATAAATGATTATATTATAAAACATATATTAACCACTTTAGCCCTATTTTATACCTAGGCTATTTGAAAATAGCCGATCGACGCGTTGTGAGCTTGTAGATCTGCTATTTTCAAACATTTTAGTACTTTTACTTTTGGTACATTTTGATAACAATACTTTTGTACCTTTACTCAAGTACATTTTTAATTACAGACTTCTACATTGCAGTATTACTACTTTTACTTAAGTGAAACATTTGAATACTTTTCCCACCACTGCGCGCGCGCGCACACGCACACACACACACACACACACACACACACACACACACACACACACACACACACACACACACACACACACACACACACGGCAGAGTAAACCATGCAAGACATCAACCTGATACTTGAGTAAATGTACTTAGTTACTTTCCACCCCTGTACAACTGTGACAGTCATAGACAGGAGAGAGCATGGCGACCCAGTATATTGGGGACAGAGATGACGACAGGAGACACATGGGGACGTTCCAGTGGCAGTTATTAGGTCAGCTAGTGAGGTTCGGCCTCCACAAGCCAAATCTCTGCTCACTTCTCCTGCCAAAATGTTCTGAACCACGGAGTCTAGATTCTTGGACATACAACTTGGTCTGCCAAACCTCAACTCATTATACATTATAGTGGGGTCCGGGGTCCTTGCCAGGGTAAAAAGGGGGTCGCCAGACAAATTGTTTTCTAAGATTCATTATTATTATTGTTTTATAAATTAATATAATTATATAGCAACAGCTGAACTGCGACACATTGTGAGCATGTAGATCGGCCATCTTCAAAACACCTTACTCTAAACCAGGTGTTCCCAAACCTTCTAGCTCGAGATTCGATCGGGTATTTTCACTACTTCTTAACACATTGACTGCCGAGATCGCGTATATGCGTTATTTTTTCGGAAAATTCCACAAGGGGCGCCCTCACACAGCTTAGGAATGATCTCTCGTCAGCAATAGGCTCTATTCACAGCAGCCATATTATGAAGACATTCACAGGTGTTACCAATGATACTAATGAAGGCTCTGTTCCATTCTGGTCAAACAGAGTCAGGGTGCTGATATTGTACATGTTGGCCCACTGGAAACACTCTGTTACACCAGTAGGTCTACAGTTGGGGTCCAGGGGACCCTCATGGGCTTCCAAATGGCCCCATACAGGTGTGTAACTCTGAGAGTGTACAAATGGAACCAAATGGACCGTAAGGGTCCATTTGGTTCCATTTGTACACTCTCAGAGTTATGGGGGTCGTGGAAAACACTGTGCTAGACTAAAAATGGAACAGAGCCTTCATTAGTATCATTGGTAACACCTGTGAAGGAAGTGATAATATGGCTGCTGTGCATAGAGCCTATAGCCGGATGTGACGTAATTCCGAAAAAACAGACATCCGTCCGGCCCCAACAATAGGATTTTTAGAAAAACCCTCCTAACTCAGTTTCTTTTTTTGTGTGATGAAAACCACCCGTTTTCAAGGGGCCGGAGCCCAAAAATGGCTGCTCGCGGTTAGAATTGGGGGGGTGCCGCCGCGATCATCCATTTCATAGTTGCGGGGCAGTTGAATGTAGGGCTGTTTTTCGGTAAAAAGCAACAGAAACAGAAACAAATCCAGTCTTCCAACTCGAATAGCAAGGAAGTGAACGTGCCGTTTTTTTTTTCCGATCACGTGACCCGCTGCTTCTTTACTTCACTGGGAGCCAAACGGTGAACCATAGGCGAGCGAAGAGCGCCATCTAGTGGAAAACCACTAGAAAACGCAACATCCCATCATTGGCGGGCTGCACCTTAGCAAAATATGACGAGAAATCTCGTAATACTTTTAATTGGTTCAACATTAATAAGACCAACAGACACACTTAACCACTTTCGCATTGCGGCGCGTCGTGAGCTTGTAGATCGGCTAGGTTTGCTCGTTTCGTGCGACGCTGTAGTATGACAAAGTTAAGTAGGGCATTCATTTACGAAAAAATACAAAACAAGTTGATATATGGAGATGCAAGGTTTCTGCCAACACCAGCAGCGAACCCAAAACATAGCCACAACAAGAGGGCTTCCAGGCCTTAATGAAGCGTTTGAATATGCGACGCCAAAAGCAGCCTGCTAGCAGAACAATGCCTGATTCAGACCTACTTGGCAAGGCTGGGTGACCCGCCACCTTTTCACAATACAAAACCCAGCCGTGTCCTTAAAGGACCACTTCACCCCTTTTTCAACCTCGTCTTCAGCATACATACAACTGACCCATTATCAGACAGCCTTCTGATTGGTTCCCTGGGACATTCTTTGCATAGTTTTGGGGGAAAATTATGCTGATTGTCCCAAAAGTGACTGCAAAATATTGCTGCCATTTGTCTAAAAAAAAAGCTTTATACCCTGTATATACAACATTTAATGTCACAATGTGACATAGCTCTACTCTGTTTAACATTTAACACAATACTGTACCCACTCCAACTGTATATACTTTTCCCATTTCTTTCCTTAAATTTCTATTAGGTTTTGACGCTTGCTTTGGCAATGTAAACGTATGTTTTCTCATGCCAATAAAGCTCCTCTGAATTGAATTGAATCCCTGACTGACCTAACCTGACTAGCCAGATGAGGGCGGCATTGAGTCATCAATACACACCCTGATCTGGAATCTCTCAGGGAGTTAAGCTGCCCGGTCGCTGCGTATTCGAACCAATCAGCGGCTGCTAGGGGCGGGATCATCCGATCACCTGCCTAGTAGCTTGAAAAAAAGAAAAACCGTCTGTCATCGATTCAGCTTACGGAGTCTCAGATGGAAGTAGCCTGTGAAACAAAAGTTGTGTCGCAAGCTTCTTCCATTTGACGGTGTCAGGTTATGACTGACCAACCAGTCGTGGTGTTTTCACTGTTTGCTTTGGTAGACCAAAAAACGTCCCCGTCTACAAAAAACGGTGAAAACACCAACATACAGCGAGTGTTTCTGAAAGTAACCACCGCCTACTACAGTAACTGCTGGGAGGGACACGATTGGTCAAAATATATGTATTGTCTTGATACACATACTGTATGTATTGTTTTGTTATGTAAACACAGAGAAAAGTTCCATACTGTACTATGCCTTTAAAATAAGATTTGAATACATTAAATATCAATATGATGCAAAAAACTGTTTTTTTCTCCAATGGTAGTGGATGGAGAGAGAGGATCTTTGTCCAACCAAGCAACAGCAACCAATGGGCACAGAAGAGGGGCGGGACGTGACAAAGGGTCAATTTTGGTCCTCGCTAATGCTCATTATGATTACGGCACCATTTACACTGGCTGTGGACAGTTCAGAAACCTGCATACCAGTGACATCATCGGTAGGCAGGTTTTGGTCAAACCAGGATTTCAAACGCCATCTCATTATATTAACGTTAGAACAATGGCTTCTATTTCAGCGTGCCAACTTTCCAAGAACAGAAAGGCTGTAGTTTCTATAAGCTTGGAATCCCCATCAATCAAGTTGAATTCATCAATTACCTTAAAAAAAGACAAAGAACACAGAAAATTATAGGATATAAGAACGGATACAGAGTGAAACGTCTCGGAGTCCTTCTTAAAATCCTTCACCAAAAAAAACAACACTCCGGCTCGTATTTTCGGAGAAATTGAGGAGCGTTTCTCCGCCTTTGATGTATTCAAAATCCACTGATCCTATTTAGCACATGAAAGAGAGGCACGGGCATTAAACCAAAACCGTGGGGGGGAGGGGGGGCTAATAACATTATCGTCACTGTCGCGTGGAAATCTCGTATGTCCAAGGATTCAGGGAATGGGAAAGAATAGCATGCGTTCCAATGGATCCAATGAGAATATTTAGCCACAAGCTCTTGTTAACACCGTTGGTTCAATATTTCAACATTTTCAAAAAATAGCCGATCTACGAGCTCACAACGCGTCGCACCGCAACGCGTTGTGAGCTTATAGATCGGCTATTTTTTTGGGATAAGTTAGGGCTTTAACCCTTTAAGACCTGGAACGCATATGTGTCACTTTAGATTTCTTTGGGCTATTCAAAAATAGCAGATCTACAAGCTCATAGCACGGCACCGAGTGCCGCGCTATGAGCTTGTAGATCTGCTATTTTTGAAAAATCGTAAAAAAAAATAAAAAAATAAAAAAAAACCGTTAGGATTTAGAAAACATTTATAAGAATTGCTTCAGGTCTTAATGGGTTAATTTACGAAAATATGTTGAAATACGGAGATACGAGGTTTCTCCCCGACAGCAACGTTATATAAGCTCTGTATTCTGCTCTTTCATCAGTGGCACAATTATTTCAGGAAAAAGGAGGTCAAGATCTTAATTCTTCTGTTCCCACTAACTACCAGTCTACCAGTGATTCTCAAAAAAATAAAAAGTAATAATTCAAGGACCCCCAGTTTGGTATGCATTAGACCACAGACCCCCGTTTGAGAACATTTTGATCTCTGGGACCCCCCAATCTACACCGTAAAATCCACAGTGTTAACCAATGCTGAGAGTGGACCCATAACTGGGTCCATTTGGTTCCATAAGGCTCCATTTGGTTTCATTTGCATAGACTTACAGACCCACAAGGGTCCATTGGGTTTCTGACTATCAATCGTTTAGCTGGGGACCCCCTGGAATCCCCTCAAGGACCACTGGGGGTCCCTGGACCCCACATTGAGAACCAGTGCAGTGAGCTACCTACAGTATATAGCCTGAGGGACCAAATATAACATGGCGCCACTTCTCCATTAATGGACGCGACCGTGTCTTTTCTGTTTTGAATGGTGGCCACGTTCTTGATAGCGCTTCTGAATCCACATCCATGAGCCCAAGACTGACCTATATAATTCAATTCAATCTTTATTTCAGACTCAAGGTCCATATCACAGACAGAATGACACAAACACAACGATAAATATAACTAGAAAGTACTGTTCCTGAAGAAACAGTATGGGATCGCTAGGCATGTTGATAGTATCACACTAGAAAGTACTTTTCCTGATTCATTCTGTCTTACCTATTTATATTACATATTGTGATGTCACGTGAAGCTTGACCAATGCACATTTAGCCGTCAAAAAACGGGCGGAATAATAATAATAACTAGAAAGTACTGTTCCTGAAGAAACAGTATGGGATCGCTAAGAATGTTGATAGTATAGTATCACACTAGAAAGTTCTGTTCCCGATTAATTCTGTCTTAGCTATTTATATTACTATTATTCCCTGATGTCACGTGAAGCTTGACCAATCCAAAAACGGGCGGAATAATAAAAGGGCAATAAAAGGGAATAATAAAAGGGCTTGACAGGTAGGTACCCCCAAGTTAACAAACAGCTGGCTGGCACTGTGCCATCTTGGTACCCTCCCCAGCAACCGTAAAGCATCGTTGTAATGTATGCAACTTTTAGTTCTTGCATGCTGCTAGCCTTGTAGGTACTCCACAGGTGAGCCGTATACAACGGTGTACAGAAAGCTTTAAAAAGTGATACCGTGACATCTACAGAGCATGTGTGAAGTTTCCACATTAGTATGTTTGCCTGGCCATACAGTTTGCAGCGTTGTCTATGGATGTCTTTGTCATCTGTGAGATCACCAGAGATACAGTGACCAAGGTACTTCATCTTCATCACACATGAAGAATGTTGCTACTGAGAATAAAATATATACTCATATATGGTATATTGCCTTTCTGACTCCGCCTTTCCACTAGTACACAATAACTACCTTACTAGTAGTACACAAAACCCACCCTCTACTGGTACAACTAACGAGTACCAGTGGAACACTCATTTTAAACATCTTAAACAGTACATTAAAATACGTCTGAGAGCCCTTGATCCCATAGCCCAAGGGGGACGCGGCGGTCGGCTGAGACTGTGACTGGTTGAGGCACAACACACCTCCGTTTTTTGAAGACGACTTCAAAATAAAGATGGCCGAAAAAGTGCCTTTATCCCGTGAACGTAGTTTCTGCTGCATCACTATATCGTTTATGCAAGAGTGTGTCATAATTGAGTATGGATGCTACTAGTAGATAGATAAACACACAACCGCGAGGCTGTTTGAATCACTAAAGTCACATTAGTTGCTGCGTTTCTGCTGCACCGCGCCCATGTTGCATTTTGTAACATAACCAAATGATGTACTGGTGATTGAAACCTGGACATTTTAAACATATGGCGTCTGACATTTTGTTTTAAAATACAAAATGACTATCCTTTTTGGTCACGGGTGGTAAAAGGTTTCATGACGTTCAGTTTTACCACACATTAAAAGTCTTTGTCATGGTCCTTCAAACGTGTATAGAAAGTTTTAACAAAAAATGCCACTCCATTGATCCATGGCAGGTGTTTTTCTCTCACATTTCTAAAGCCTTTTCAACTGCAATGAAAAAAGAAATCTTTGCCTGCGGGTGTCGCTGGTGAGGGATTTTGCCTGTCAATCATCGCTTCTGCTCCCCCCCCCCCCCCCAAAGGAAAGGATAGGGGAGGGGAGGGGCGAGGAGGAGAGTGGGCGGGATTAATCGGCTGTGACCTCACTGCCGAAGGGCCAAGCTCAGATTACTTTTCAGCCTAATTATTCAGAAAACCCCAGACCACAGAAAATCCACCGAATGTTCAAAGTTCAGATTTTTTGGGTGTAATTCTAATTGAGGTCAGAAAACCCCCCAAAAAAACATAAAAAATAAAAAAAGTGAAAATGAATGTCATAGAACCCTGCCACCTATCGTCCAGCTACTGTATTACATTGTAAGGAAAAAATAAAATGTACCCGCTGCCGTTCCACCAGTGGCAGCGCCCGGTGGCGGCCACATCAAAACCAACAGGAGACGACTGTAGGAGACACAAACTCATGCGGTTGAAATGAAGATGAGCAATGGTGGACGGACGGACGCAGAGCTGTGACGCTTACCTCCAGAAATGAAAGGCGTGCAGCGGACTGCACGGGCTGCACGGACTAGTGGGGGTGGGACTCAAACTTCTGGGAGTGAGGCTGCAAGTCAAACGGGAGTGGGGTGAATAAATGCTGGTCCTTTTAACCCATTAAGGCCCGGGAGCGCATCTGTGTGTCATGTTTGAGTGGTGCCAGCCACTCCTACACTTGACCGTGTGTGTGTGGGTCTGTCCGTTTGAGCACGGCCTCAACAGCTGCAGCTGATTGCAACACAAGGATGCAAGCAGTTACACTAATTGAAAGGCACCACTCTCTTCACACTGGGTGTGATTTTTGTTGATTCATTTGGATATTCAAAAATAGCAGATCTAGAAGCTCACGAGCTTGTAGATCTGCTATTTTTGAAACATTGTGATGATTTTGTGCAGATCTTTGAATAAATATTACTGTATTTTTTAAAGCAAACATTGTTAACTCAAGTATTTGCTTCTTGGGGGGATTCTACAAATGTCATCTAAATCCTAACAGTTTTTTTGAAAAATTATGTTGCTATATCAGTGGTTCTCAAACGTTATCATGTCAAGGACCACCCAAAATGTATTTGGCCGCGGACCCCCGTCTCAAAATATGTTGTTCAGAAGTTGTAACAGGGTTAAAAATGTATATATATATATTCAAAGATTTAAACACATTTTCACGATTTTTCAAAAAAATAGCAGATCTACAAGCTCATAGCGCGGCACTCGGTGCCGTGCTATGAGCTTGTATGTCTGCTATTTTTGAATAGCCAAAGAAATCTTAAAATGACACAGATGCGTTCTCGGTCTTAAAAGGGTTAAACCCTCTTGTCTTGTGTAAATGAGGGTCTTTTAAAGGACACAGGAGGAGTGGGAACCTAGACATTGTGGGCACCTCAATGTCAAAAGGTAGGGTAAGCTATATTTTTTGGTTTAAACAAAAAGTAGGAAGAAGAAGAAGAAGAATTTGAAAAATGGTCTGAAGTCATGTAAAAGTTTACATGATTTGAACATTCGCGGTACATCATTATCAACTTCTTGTTTATGTCCCAGAATGCCTGGCTAACCACAGGTTTTGTAGCTATTTGTAGCGATTGTAGAAATATTAGGCCTCACCTGTCAAATGTTCACGCGTGTTCAAATCATGTGTACTCTACATTACTTTACCATTTTCCAATTTTTATTTGTATACATTTTGGAGAAATAAAAATAGCCAATTTAACATTGAGGTGCCCACAATGTTTAGGTGCCCAGTCTTCCGGTTACCCTTTTAACCACTTAAACCCTCTTTTCTTAGTAAAAAACAGACCTGAGTTGTACTTGGACCACTCTTTTTTCCACCATCTACACCAAATCTTTTCGTCAAAAATAGCTAATCGAGCTTGTAGATCAGCTATTATGCACGCACGCACACACAACACACACACACACACACACACACACACACAGGTTCTCAAACACTTTCATGTCAAGGACTCCCCAATAAATACGTATTTGACCACGGACCCCCATCTGAAAACAGTTTGTGCCAGGGACCCCCATACAAGATTTGTGTTGTTAAAATGTTTCAGAAATATTCCAAGCGTTCACATTATTTCAACAATTTAAAAAAAATAGTCTATATAGGGGTTAAAGTGGTAAACCCATTCAATACGGGAACGCATCTGTGTCATTTTAAGATTTCTTTGGCTCTTCAAAAATAGCAGATCTGCAAGCTCATAGCGCGGCACCGAGTGCCGCGCTACGAGCTTGCAGATCTGCTATTTTTGAAAAATCGTGAAAGATTTCAGTTACAAATGTTTGAGTTACAAAACAATTTGCACACATTTTCAAGATCTTTCAAAAAAAAAATGACGACACGACATGTGTTCCCGGTCTTAATGGGTTAAACTAATTTTGATGGCATTTTCACTCATTTTGCTGGGGGACCCGTTGGAACCCCCCCCCCCCCCCCCCCTCAAAGACCGCTGGGGGTCTTTGAGGACCGCTGACATATACACGCAGGCCTGCATCCACAAGACCTATAAGCACCATAGTAAACAGCGTCCTTCCTGTGTGTGTGTGTGTGTGTGTGCGCGTGTGAGCCAAAAGGCATGATGGTGATCATCTGCGACACTCCTTCACCTGACATCCTCTCTCGCGCACGCGCGCACGCACACACACACACACACACACACACACACACACACACACACACACACACACACACACACACACACACACACACACACACACACACACACACACACACACACACACACACACACACACACACACACACACACACACACACACACACACACGTTGTCTACCTCTTAATTATTTTAAATGAAGACTTCCTAGTTGCAGATGCGTGTTGATGCTAATGCTAGTGTTGCACAAAAACGCATAATAACGCATAATAACGCAACGTCGAAAATGCAAAGAAAAAGCAAAGAAGCTGCAGCACACACACACACACACACACACAAGCACCTGTCATCATCAGGTTAAAGCGAGGAGTTGAACCCCCCCCCCCCCCCCCCCCGCCCCCACCCTCAGCATCCATATTCTGGGTGGGTTAACATTAGCCCACCCCCCCAAAAAAAAAACATTTTTTTTTGTTTAGATCTACAAGCTCACAACGCGTCGAACGCGACGTGTTGTTTTTTTTTTTGGGGGGGGGGGGGGGCTAAGTAGATTTGGTGTACACTGGGGGAAAAAAAAGCAGTCCAAGTACAGGTCCATCTCTCTATGCACAGAAGAGGGTTTAAGTAATGCATTTAAAATTGATACTCACTCTAATGTCAGTCCGGGAATCCTCAGCCTCTCCCGTTGGGCTTTCATGGCTGAAACGGTTGCGTTTCTGTTGCTACGCTATGGCTCTATTGTGGACATCATCCACATTCACCCTGTCTCTCTCTCTCTTTCTCCCTCTCTCCCTCTCTGTCTGTCTGTCAGTCTGTCTGCGCTCAGCCCGCTGTGTGCGCTGATACACGGCCAAAACCAGCCGCCATGCTGATAAGGCAGACAGGTTGCTCTCTCTCTCTATGTTTCTCCCCTCTGTCTGTCTCTCTGTATGTGTCTCTCTCTCTCTCTCTGTCTCTCTCTCTCTCCCTTTCTCTCTATCTCTCTGCACGAAAAGAAGGGAGGGAGGATGAGAAGAGAAAAAGAAAGAGGGGGGGGGGTAAAATAATCAGGTCTTGTTTTGGTTTTTCTATCCACCTTGAGGCTGGGATGGCAGAGGAGATACGTCACTCGGTTTTAGCCGTGTGCCTGTGTGCGGAGAGAGGCAGGACAATGCCCCCCCTTCGTCACGCCCCCACCCTTCGCCCCCCCCCCCCCCCTCCTGCTTCTATACAAACACGCACACGGTGTGTGTGTGTCAGCCGCCTCCCCCCCCCCACACACACACACACACACACACACACACACACACACACACCCCTCCCCTCCCCTCTCAGCAGATGGTGTGAGCCCGGCTAACAGGCTAACGCAGCAGCCATGCACGGTGTTCTATTTATACTGTATATAGATATATGTATCTCTCATCCTATAGCCTGTGGTCGAGCATCCGAGGCTGTAGCCCGTCAACCTTGACGACTGGATGCAAGACTCCGGCCAATTATCACGTGACGATGGTGATGTTGCCTAAACGCGCATGCACACACACACACAGGGGCTGATGTCATCGTTTATTTGTGCGCGCGCACACACACACACACACACACACACACACACACACACACACACACACACACACACACACACACACACACACACACACACGAGCCGGCGCATGTTATTTGATACAATATGTAATCTATAATGCCGTACATTCTCTTTTTACCCATGAGCTTTTTCTGTATAGTTAACCTTTCAAGCCCAATTTCAAAATGTTATAATTTTTTTGGGGGGAAAAATAATTAAACTACAAGCTCATTCAGATATTTTCTAGAAATATTCAATTGCGATGTGCCCAAAATAAAATAAGATCATCCACAGTTAACCATTTGAAGCCCTTATTTTCAAAATGTCACACAAAATGAATCAAAAATAGCTGATCTACAGGCTCACAACATGTCGCAAAGTCCCATGTTTATTACGATCATCATCTATAATGACTAACCTAACGGACAGAATATTTAAATATGAAATGACAGAATATTTAAATATGAAATGACAGAATATTTAAATATGAAATGAGCACTGTGGTTAAAGGACAACTTAGATTTTTTACAACCAAGGTTTATGTTTTAGTTTGTAATTAAAGTAAATAAAAGTTGAGTGTTAACATTTTTAAATGTACTGCTTTCTATAGATTTAGCAATTTTCGCAATCCTTTTTACAGTGGGCGGGGGCATTCTGTCCGGTGGCTAAATATGTATTTTTTTACACAATAACCCGGCGTTTTCTTTATTATTATTTACAGTAGCTCTTCTAGCCCCCAATAACTCATATCTGGCCATCAAAGACCACAGGACCTTTTTTATTGTGTAAAAAAGGCATATTTAGCCACCGGACAGAATGCCCCCGCCCACTGTAAAAAGGATCGCGAAAATTGCTAAAACTATAGAAAGCAGTAAATGAAAAAAAAATAACACTCATCTTTTATGTACTTTAATTACAAGCTAAGATATAAACCTTGGTTGTAAAAAAATAAAGTTGTCCTTTAAGACCTGCATGCCACATGTACGCCGGCACAACGGGATTGGTGGGAGGATTGTGGCGAGCGTGAAACGGCAAAGACAGGAGGTTTGACAAAGCGTGACGCGTTTTGTCCCAGATGCTTGAGTGGTATGACCACATTCAGTGATGGAAGAAGTACTCACATGTTTCACTTAAGTAAAAGTATCAATACCACAATGTAGAAATACTCTGTTACAACTAAAAGTCTGGTATTAGTAAAAGTTTAAAAAAAAAGGATCGGCATTACAATATACTTAAAGTACCAAGAGTAAAAGTAGCCTATTCATTGTGCAGAATGTCCCATTTCAAGTTTTTCTATATGTATAAAAGATCTTTTGAAAAGAAGCGGTCTACAAGCTCACAATGCGTTGCTTTGCGACGCATTGTGAGCTTGTAGATCGGCTATTTTCAAATAGCCAAAGAATTTATAGGAATGGACTGGTTAATGTATGTTTTGTAACAATAATTCAAATCAAGAAAGCAACTAGTCAAATAATTGTAATGGCGTAAAAGTGCAATATTTGCCTCTTAGATGTAGTGGAGTAGAAGTTAAAGTATTGAAAATTGGAAATACTCAAGTGAAGTAAAAAATACCTCAAAATTGTACTTAAAGCTCGACATTACATTGCTTTACAATAAACAAACACATGCCTGCAACTGCGGGGCTTACAAGCCTTAAGGCTACAACCGTTTTCTCTCACACAAATTCAAAGCATTTGAGAGTTAAGGGTTCAGCACCATACCCACTTCAACTAATAACCTAATACCTAATATTATAAACTAATAACCTAATAACCTAAGTACCTGTAAATGTTTAGAAGAATTGGCACGGCTGCCCAACTGTTCAAGTACAAATTCAACGTCACTATATGAATGGCATGATATACTGTAAGTATAGGCTACTGTAGTAGGCTATAGACCCCTTAACAGACGACGTCACACTGATAAGAACCAGTATGCGTGCAACCAGTATGCGTGCAATGAAACCCATTCTATCAGGTCTCGCTAGGACGCGCCTCACTAGCCAACACACAAGAGGGGGTTGGGGTGTGCTGAAACTAGCGCACCCCGAAACAACAGGTTGGAAATTGATTGCGTGAAACAATCACCTGCGCGTCCAGTCTCAATGTTAGTAATAAACAATTAATTGGTCTATACAGAACTTCAGTTTACTAACATCACATTGTTGCAGACCCATTGTTGTGCAAACAATGGGTCGGGACACATTTTTATGGGTCACGAGTTAACACTTAACCTGCCCGAGTTATTTCAGATTTTTTGCAGTTTTCTGCCAGAGATTTTTCATTGAAATTAACAAAGTACTCAGGAGCCGAGATACAGAATTTTTAAGTTTTAAGTTAACAAGGAAGTGGATAGGAGTCTAGATCTTCGAAAAATCATATCTCCTTGGTCTTTGGGTCTATATTATTATTAGTCTTAATAATAATTATATTATTATTAAAAATCGAAATAATTACATAAATTATGTCACTGATAATCTGACACAGCCATATAAGGACTTCCCAATGCAGCTAACCCCAAATATGGAGTGTGTTGTCTAACCTCAATGTGTCGTCATGGCATCTGCCACAAACAAATCAGTCAGCTCCATACTGTATATGGGCACAAAAAGGGGCATACTTATATGTGGGCATATACTGATGACTTCAGCAATCTCCATATATGGGCATAAAAGGGACAAGGAGAGAGATACAGAAATCCGGTTGTCCAGAGCCACAGATCTGCCCACTATGCCCATATATGGTCATATGCATATATGGGGCCGACTCGGTGTGTGCTGCGGCAAGGACTAGAGGGAGTGCGGTGCCCGCCGTCGAATAGTTCGGATATCCAGTTGTCCACAACCACCGGCGCCGATCCATACGGGCATATACTGATGACTTCAGCAATCTCCATATATGGGCATCAAAGGGACAAGGACTGACAGATACAGATATCTCCATATATGGGCATAAAAGGGACACAGAGAGCTGGGTACAACGGGTACTCTGAAGCCCCCAGTACTATGACTCAGACATATTGGTCGGATTGGCAGTGGCGGCCCGACCTCTAGATGTGAGGGCCGAGAAGTGAGTTGAAAAAAAAAATCACATATACAAGCTCACAACATGTCGAGATGTGACGCATTGGCTATTGTCAAAAAAATGGGTCCCCGGACCCTGCAACTTTGAGACCTATATTATTATAGGCCACTGGCACTAATAGTTTGATCATATTTAGTTTCCTTTTAACTGAAGTGTGAACTTTAGACATGGTTTATAAATCCTGTTTTATAATAAATCAGTAATAGGCGATCTACAAGCTCACAAGACAACTATTAGTTTTGGCCATTTTTTTAAACAATACATTCCCTCCTATAATGAAATGCCCAAAATTGGGACGTCAGGGTTAATGTGTTAAACCACATGTTGATCTGTTGGCAGTCAGTTGGAGTAACGTCATTGGTTATTCTACGTGATGACATCACTCAACGACAATCACAATGTCATCACAACCATGTCCTTTATAATAAATCGTCAAATACATTAAACGGCATTCAGCAACTTTTACCAATGAATGTAGCTGCCTGTAACAGCTCCTGAAACTTACTTGTGACTGTTGTGTAGCGCAGGGGAATTAAATAAGAGTATTTTGAGGGGGAGATCAACAGTAATCAGCCTCCCTTGACTGGCAAAACCAACCCATGGGCTGTGTTGATTTGAATCGGAACCAAAAAGCTTAAGTGAAACATTAGGACTATTATTTTACAGAGCAAAGATTTCACAAATCCAACGTGATCTATGCTGTGAGAAATGCTCTGCTGGACGGTGCATCTGAATGGACTGAACGGAGCCCATTGTGCTGCTGTTGCAGTGGAGGACAAGCTGTACGCCTTTGGA
This sequence comes from Gymnoscopelus microlampas, assembly GCF_963454915.1. Lineage (NCBI taxonomy): Eukaryota > Metazoa > Chordata > Actinopteri > Myctophiformes > Myctophidae > Gymnoscopelus > Gymnoscopelus microlampas. Next base: position 42,004,152 of record NC_139958.1, read on the forward strand.
TACTACGGTGACTGGCCCCATATTGGTGTGAAGGTTTTCAGCACAGTGTCTTTACGCTGGACGAAGTTACCCCTAGTAACAGCTGGAAGAGAACACCCCCCTGAGGTCCCCTGCTGGCGTCACGGCCACACAGCTGTGCTGATAGAACATACCGTCTACATCTGGGGAGGATATCCTTCGGGAGGATATCCTTACTGCAATGTGCTTTTTGCATTTGATGTGGACACCCACATATGGTCCAAACCCAGGGTTTCTGGGACTGTTCCAGAGGCGAGGCGCAACCACTCAGCCTGTGTCTCGGGGAAGGTCATGTATATACATGGAGGACTCATCCAGCTGGGTAGATTCACTAATGACATCTACAAGTTGGACACAACCACAATGTTCTGGTCCTTAATTAACACCGGAGGAACTCCACCAGCTGCTTCATCAGGTCACTCTGCCACCATCATCGGGACAAAGATGTTTGTATTTGGGGGCTTTAGGAACGGAGGCAACAGCAACAACATCAGAGTGTTTGACACAGAGACCAACCACTGGCTGAGCACAGCTTCCTTCTGGAAGACGCTGTGGTCCTTCTGGATGAAGGACCACAGCGTCCTTCCAGAAGGACGCTGGGCTCATTCAGCCTTTGCCTACAACGGAGAGCTGTACATACTTGGTGGCGAGTTCATTACCCGGAGCTTGAATGATCTGTGGAGATTCAATCCAGATACCTCCTCATGGAAGAAGGTTACTCCCAAGGGGAAACTCCCCAAATTGACGCAGAGTAGTATGTGCTGTTGCATGGTGGGAGATCGTGCTTTCCTCTTTGGAGGAAACAAGAGCCCACCCCATGACCTATTCATCTTGGACTTGAGTCCTAGTATGAAGACGTTATGCAAGCAAGCGGTTATTCGGTACGATCTGGAGCAGTCGGAACTCCCGCATGATATCAGGTGGGAACTGGCAGCCATGACTACCATTGCGCGTCACTCGCCATTTAAGATGTTAAAATCTTGAACGTGTGAGAACTACTGATTTAAAAGGCATTTGTAGAATCGGCCTCAGGTCTTAACTCATTGAGTGCCATTAACGTGTTTTTTTTTTTTTATGAAAAAAACTAAAAGAACCCAACAGTGATGTTGCTAGGTTTTCAATGTAATGGGTCCTGGGATGCAAGGGTGGTCTTTTAGATGGGTCCCAGGGACATTTTATGGGTCCCACAAAAATGCACAGCGTTTAACTCGTGTTTCATCTTATATGGTTATATTCATGTAGAACATGTATCTGAAAGAAAAGTACATAATTCCAAATCCGACAACTAGTACTTGTAGTACTTGATTTTTTTTTTACATTAACCACTTGAATCCTAGTATCCCTTTTTTGAGGAGAACTTTAGCCAAAAAGAGCAGATCTACAAGCTCACACTTGTGAGCTTGTAGATCGGCTATTTTTGGAGTTATAGGTGTGTAAAGGGAAAAAAGAGCAGCAAAGGTTTATCTGAAACACAATTTTATACAATATAGAGGGGGTCCCTGCTTCATCTCTCTCAGGGTTGGGAAGTAACGGATTACATGTAACGCCGTTACGTAACGGAGTACAAAAAAAACGTAACGGTAACGTCCTAGAGTACATTTTAAAATGTGTAATCTGGATTACAGTAACGGGGGTGTTGTAACGGGCGTTACAGGAGGGTTACATTCTCCCCTTCCCCTCATTAATTTTACAAACAAGTTATAAATTATTATAACACCAAACAACCACCTGCAAGAGCGCACACTAGTCCGCACACAGACCGCAATGGATTGGAGTTGAGCAGCGCGTGTCTGTGTCAAAAATGCTCACAGTAGACTGGAGACTGCTAATGTTGCATCAACAGCGGTGTTGCCAGACTTTGCGAGAGAAATAAGCAAATAGGTCTATGAAAACAAGCACAAAAGAAGCGACTATAAAAGGCCACATAACGCACTTCATAGCTATATGTCGTCCATTAAACAATGTACATATTTATATATGTTGGCTATTTGAAAATAGACGATCTACAAGCTCACAACCGTTCTACCATTATTTACAAGCAACTTCAGAAAAATGAGCCCAAAGTGGCTTATAATAATCAGACTAGGCAACACTACAGACATCGTGGCTCTCTTTTTAGTCCTCTTTGCAGCGCTGTTCCTGCATAAAAGCCTTTACTCTTAACCTTAAACTGATCAGATGGTTTGGTTAAAGGGACTATAATCTATTAAAGTGTCTTTCTTTGGTTCTGATTGTTACTAGGTTCTGATAGTAACTTGGTATATTCTATTTATTTTATCTAGTCTATGTATAGCCTTCATCAGCCTGTCAGTGATGCGTTTTCAACAGAAATGCGCATATTGGCAGTCAGCTGTGTAACACTAACTGATTAACGATGGCTCGTTGAGCCTGTATGCGCATTTGACCACATAGCAATCAACAGCACTAATTAATGTCAGCTGTGTGTGTGTGTGTGTGTGTGTGTGTGTGTGTGTGTGTGTGTGTGTGTGTGTGTGTGTGTGTGTGTGTGTGTGTGTGTGTGTGTGTGTGTGTGTGTGTGTGTTTAATGTCCAACTGAATGTTTTCTGTAGTGTAGATATCAAGTCTGGGGGGTCTCCAAATATTTGCGTGATAGGACCTTTTTCTTGTATTTACATTAACCACATGAACCCTAATATCCCTATATTCTGAGGGGAACAAGAAGAGGTAGAGGGGAAAAGAGCAGACCAAGTACAGAGCCTAGGCTCAACTTTACTAAGTACTGAGAGTTTGACATGTCTGATAAATACACTGATGACAGTGCTGTTAAACAAGTCTATGAAGCTATCTATGAAATCTATGAAAAGGTTTAATCTGCAATACAAATTTTATACAATATGTAGTGGGGGTCCCTGCTTCATCTCTCCCTTAGCTAAAAAAAAACCTTGGGGACCCCTGCTGTAGTAATCAGAGTAGACCCTCTCCCTCACGCTAAACTTAAATGACTTCTAAGTTCCACTTCTCCCCAAAAGGACAACTTTATTTTCCATCCTGAATGACAAGCCTAATATTACTATTGTATTTTGGTTATGTGCGATAACTGCAAGCCAATGTTCAGAGATTCAGTATTTGTCTTAATTTCTTTAATTAACATTTATTTTGTTGGCAATAATTCAACTGTCAGCCAGTGTTTTGAGACATATTGTCTTTTATTGCTACAAAATAAATGATAAAAATAAATTCTACATGCATAAATTATAATTTAAAAATATTTTTTTAAATGAAAAGATCGGATCGGGAAAGATCAGGATCGGCAAATACTCAAAATCAAAAGATCGGGATCGGATCGGGAGCAAAAAAACGTGATCGGGACATCTCTACTTAAAAGTAATCCAAAAGTAACTGAAAGTAACTATAGTTACTTTTTAAATGGAGTAATCAGGATTACGTTACTGACTACATTTTTTAGCAAGTAACTTGTAACTGTAGGGGATTCCTTTTTAAAAGTAACCCTCCCAACCCTGATCTCTCTCTCAACTAGGGGGTCCTTGGCCTGAAAACACAGAAGACCCCTGCTCTACAGGGAATTATTTGATATCTGGCTGCACGGAAAGACACAAGAATCACAGCTGCCATTAATTAGTGCTGTTCAGTGTTGATTGCCTAGTGGTCAAATTGGGGTCAACGAGCCATCGTTAACTTGCTTTGAAGTCGGGCTGTAAGTTGCGCAGCACTCTCACTCTCTCTCCCTCTAGCAGCAGCTCGCACTGCCCTGAGACAGAGAGAGAATACTTCTCCATACGGCGGTGTTTTACCGAGATTTTTCTTGTTTTCTGCACTATGCCTTGTAATCCGCGGACGGCTTTGAAATCCACGCATGGCCTTCAAATCCGCGGTAATTTCCGCTAAATTGTAGTGCGTCCCATGGACGCAACAACGGTGCCATGAATGCGTCCTTTCTCAATATGGTGCGTCAGAGACGCAGGACGCAGGCCTATAAGCATCTCTGCCCAAGATATCATTATCTGAAGATTTGCAGCTCCATCCAATCCTTGTTTAACTTATAACTGAAAAAAAAAAACATTTTGAGATGGGGGGGGGGGGGGTGGTCCGTGGCCAAATACATATCAATTTGGATATGAAATTAAAAAGTTTGAGAACCACTACTCAAACCTACAATTAGGCATTTAGCAGACGCTCTTAACCCATTAAGACCGGGAACGCATCTGTTATTTTAGATTTCCTTGGCTAATCAAAACGTTTTTTTTAAACCATGAAAATGGGTGCAAATCTTTGAATATATACATTTTTTAAAAGGAACATTAGGTAAAATATTTTGTTCCAAAGATTTGAGTTTTAAAAATGTATGTATTCAAAGATTTGCACTAGGGGTGTGCCGATATATCGTCCCGCGATATATCGCGATACGTTTTCGCGACGATATGTATCGTTTTGGGAAAAAAAACATATCGTTTTGAAAAAAATGATTTTACAATCATAATAATCAGGCATGCAAACGGCCCCGAAGTGAAAAGAGTGACAACATGTTTTTTTTTCGGGTCAGGTGTCATACTATTTGTATTCAAAACGGCTATTGTAGCTGAAAAGCTACAAGTTTGCATGTCTGAATAATGCAAAAACAGAATTATTTGTTCGCATTTTCTTTTTTTCTCCTCCATATATTTTCATAATAAAAAAAGTGTGTATCGTATCGAAATCGTATCGAAGTTGTGAGCCAAATATCGTATCGTATCGTTTCGTGAAATTAGTGTATCGGCACACCCCTAATTTGCACAAATTTTCACGATCTTGTTTTAAAAAATAGCCAATAGTCGGGGGCCCCGGGGATAAAAAAGGACCGTTTGGTTCAGATTCTCGCAAATTCGCCAAATTTGGCACAGATGTTGTCCATACCATACTTAATCATTTTAAGATGGGTGCCAAGATTGGCGCCCCATGGTACTGCCATATTGCGCAATCCAATATGGCTGCCACCCGAAAAAAACGGAAAGGCCTAGAATCATAAATGATACCACTTTTTAGGGGTTTTCTGGGTCGTAGAATCTGATTCTGGTGTTATTTCAATGATTTGAGGTCAAGGTTACCCCTCAAGGTCAATTTTACTCATCAAAGTTAGTATATAAAGGTAATATTGGGGTAAAATCCAGTATTTCTGGTGCGCCATGCCAGATGCTACCCCCAAAAAGTATTTTTTTTCATTATAAGCTATACTTGTATATGTATCAATGTTTCACAACTCAAAACAGTAGATTGTTTATTAACAATAAAATAATACAAACAATTTTCAATTAAAATTGATATGTGCCAACAAAATCCTAAAAGAAAAAGACAAACAAAATGTGTCTAGGGACACAGCAAAAAATGTTTTTTTGATCCAATGCTCAGGCTCCACCTGAGTCCACAAGTCCAACTTCAACTTTAATAAACAACTGACAGTAGGGGACAATGTAATCAAAATAGTTATTCCGTAAAACTTGATAAAATCAAAAAGTTAGATCACAATGTCATTCACATTCTTTATTGTGTCTCCATCCCTTGCAAGGTGTGGAGTTACTGGCTGTCATCTTCGTTATTAAGGCACCCACCTCCGCATTTGCAGAGGATTGTGCATCGGACACCGATACGGTTGCATTTGCACCTTCCCATGCATCCCTTGAGGAAGCCACAGCGAACAAGAAGGTCACATGCTGCTGATGCATCACTAAGAGTGGTCCACAGTGGTTGCCATGTGCCAGTGCCATCTTTGTGCCAGCCCCACTCACTGAAGTCAGGAATTTCCTGCTGGACCGAGGTTGCCTGATTCCAGTAGAAACTTGCCTGCAGTAGCGCTCGCTTGACATGTTGGAACAGTGCAGCTTGGGTCGGTGGGAGGTTTTCCAGTGATCTACTTCCAGTGGTGAAGAGGCGATGTCTGGCCTCATTGACACCAGCTGCACCACACCCCTTGCTGTACATGAGCACGACGAAACGTTCAATGTTCTGCATATGCACAGACTCAAGACTGAAGAGGTCAGGGGTGTGTGTGAGAGCAACTAGTGTGTTGGTGAGGTCTGGTATGCTTCTCCAGGCTGCCCAAGCTGTCTTCTTGCCACATCCGAGAAACTGGGAAGTTGTGTCACACCCTGTTAAGCTGTGGAAGAGGGGTAGTGCCAAGGACTTTGATGGACCGAGATCAGAGTAGATGGTATGGACTGGTATGTCACGATATTTTCGACCAGTACCGAAACCCACCCAGAGCTCCGTTAGGCCAAGGGTCTCGAAAAACCGGATTGCCAAAATGACAACATCGCTGTCTACGGTGCGAACATAGGCTGTTGTATGACCCTGCTCTGCTGCATGTGCCAGATGCAGGAGGATCCTGGTGTCTGCCTCAGAATGGTTGCACTTCTGAAGTTTTGTGACATCACAAGGCATGTTGGAGAGCACAGTCTCAAAGCGGGTAGTCAGAAGGAGCTTTCCACGCATGTCATTCTTTGAGATCTGTGTGCTGATGAATGAGAAGAGCTCCTTTTTGTTGTCCTCGTTTTTTAGGAAGCCACTGTTCCATTCATGCTTAGGGATTGGAGTGCTACCATCACCGACTTTTGTCCGTGAATCCTCTGGGTAGTTGTCCCATACAGCATCAATGCGTTGATGTTGAGCAAGACATACTCGCTGAATGTCTTTGCTGTTGTGGGGCGCACTATGTGGATGACTGCTGCCATATCCAACACCACAACGGTAGCTTGTTTGGCAGAAGCTGCACGACCTGTGCTAGCATTGAGGCATTGAAGAATGTCAGACTTTGTCCCAGATCGCAGACACCCTCTGTCCGCCAGGCTCGGTGGCTCTCTCTGATTTTCGAACTGAAAGAAGTCTGTCATGTCAGCATTGGGACGTGACTGGAGTGAAAGGAACAGTTGTGTGATTAAAACCATGTTCTGCTTCTGTATGCCACTGACCTTTGTACCTTTTTTCTTGGGGCCAGTTCGGTTGGCGAATGTTAGCATGTTTTTCCGCTTGACGGTATCAGATACTGGTACTGAAGCCATTTCCAATCTTTCCTTGACATATGCTGCGTGAAGGGTCTGGCCGGCTTCATGAATTTGAGATAAAGAAGCAACAACTGCCGGCTCCATGACATTCTGTGTATCGAGTGCAATAAGCTCCTGGCTTGTAGCAAGGAAGGGGTTGCCTAGCTGCTGTACCACATCGATGAACGAGAGTACATCCTTGCGAAAATTTACTTGCAAGTTATGTCCTTCCTCATGAACGTGTGGCTGCCTCAAGGGATGCATGGGAAGGTGCAAATGCAACCGTATCGGTGTCCGATGCACAATCCTCTGCAAATGCGGAGGTGGGTGCCTTAATAACGAAGATGACAGCCAGTAACTCCACACCTTGCAAGGGATGGAGACACAATAAAGAATGTGAATGACATTGTGATCTAACTTTTTGATTTTATCAAGTTTTAAGGAATAACTATTTTGATTACATTGTCCCCTACTGTCAGTTGTTTACTTAAAGTTGAAGTTGGACTTGTGGACTCAGGTGGAGCCTGAGCATTGGATCAAAAAATGTTTTTTTGCTGTGTCCCTAGACACATTTTGTTTGTCTTTTTCTTTTAGGATTTTGTTGGCACATATCAATTTTAATTGAAAATTGTTTGTATTAGTTTATTGTTAATAAACAATCTACTGTTTTGAGTTGTGAAACATTGATACATATACAAGTATAGCTTATAATGAAAAAAAATACTTTTTGGGGGTAGCATCTGGCATGGCGCACCAGAAATACTGGATTTTACCCCAATATTACCTTTATATACTAACTTTGATGAGTAAAATTGACCTTGAGGGGTAACCTTGACCTCAAATCATTGAAATAACACCAGAATCAGATTCTACGACCCAGAAAACCCCTAAAAAGTGGTATCATTTATGATTCTAGGCCTTTCCGTTTTTTTTTCGGGTGGCAGCCATATTGGATTGCGCAATATGGCAGTACCATGGGGCGCCAATCTTGGCACCCATCTTAAAATGATTAAGTATGGTATGGACAACATATGTGCCAAATTTGGCGAATTTGCGAGAATCTGAACCAAAATATCCCCGGGGCCCCCGACTACAAGGAAATCTAAAATGACAGAGATGCGTTTCCGGTTTAAATGGATTAATCCAGAGCGACTTAGGTAAACACAAGGTCAATGCGTAGAAATAGTAATCTAGGATCATAAGTAAACCAAGAACCTATCATCAGTCTAACAGTAGACTACCCCCCCCCCCCCAAAAAAAAAAGAAAAAGAATCTGTCCATTGGAACTATACACAATAGGATGCCAGGTCAATAATGACCTGGCATCTGTCTACATGCCATTCTATCTAAACACATGTTTTACTTAAGTAAAAGTATCAATACCACAATGTAGAAATACTCTTACAAGTAAAAGTCTGGTATTAGTAAAAGTTTAAAAAAAAGGATCGGCATTACAATATACTTAAAGTGCCAAAAGTAAAAGTAGCCTATTCATTGTGCAGAATGTCCCTTTCAAGTTTTTCTATATGTATAAAAGATCTTTTGAAAAGAAGCGGTCTACAAGCTCACAATGCGTTGCTTTGCGACGCATAAGCTTGTAGATCGGCTATTTTCAAATAGCCAAAGAATATATAGGGCTGAACTGGTTAATGTATGTTTTGTAATAATAATTCAAATCAAGAAAGCAACTAGTCAAATAATTGTAATGGCATAAAAGTGCAATATTTGCCTCTTAGATGTAGTGGAGTAGAAGTTAAAGTATTGAAAATTGGAAATACTCAAGTGAAGTAAAAAAAATACCTCAAAATTGTACTTAAAGCTCGACATTACATTGCTTTACAATAAACAAACACATGCCTGCAACTGCGGGGCTTACAAGCCTTAAGGCTACAACCGTTTTCTCTCACACAAATTCAAAGCATTTGAGAGTTAAGGGTTCAGCACCACATACCCACCTTCAACTAATGAGCAGCACCTGTAAATGTTTAGAAGAATTGGCACAGCTGCCCAACAGTTCAAGTACAAATTCAACGTCACGTCACTATATGAATGGCATGATATACTGTAAGTATAGGCTACTGTAAGTAGGCTATACAGAACTTCAGTTTACTAATATCACATTGTTGCAGACCCATTGTTGTGCAAACAATGGGTCGGGACACATTTTTATGGGTCATGAGTTAATATCCCTTTTCTGTTCCTGAAGTTTTTTTATATTATTAGTATTACAACTAATATTATTTCAAAAGAAACAGAAATAAAAAAATAAAAAAAATACATAAATGATGTCGCTGATGTCACTGACACAGCCATAACCATATAAGGAGTTCCCAATGCAGCTACCCCCAAATATGGAGTGTGTTGTCTAACCTCAATGTGTCGTCATGGCATCTGCCACAAACAAATCAGTCAGCTCCATATCTGGGCACAAAAATGGGCATGCTTATATGAGGGCATATACTGATGACTTCAGCAATCTCCATATATGGGCATAAAAGGGACATGGACAGAGATACTCCCGCATGACATCAGGTGGGAACTGGCAGCCATGACTACCATTGCGCGTCACTCGCCTTTTAAGATGTTTGAAAAATCTTGAACGTGTGAGAACTACTGATTTAAAAGGCATTTGTAGAATCGGCCTCAGGTCTTAACTCATTGAGTGCCATTAACGTGTTTCACATGTTTTACCGCTATGGTGCAACGTGCCATTAACGTGTTTTTTTTTTTAAATAAGAAAAAAACTAAAAGAACCCAAGATATCATTATCTGAAGATTTGCAGCTCCATCCACTCCTTGTTTAACTTAAAACTAAAAAAAAAACATTTTGAGATGGATGGGGCGGGGGGGGGGGGGGGGGGGGAATTAAAAAGTTTGAGAACCACTACTCAAACCTACAATTAGGCATTTAGCAGACGCTCTTAACCCATTAAGACCGGGAACACATCTGCATGTTATTTTAGATTTCCTTGGCTAATCAAAACGTTTTTATTAAAATCATGACAATGGGTGCAAATCTTTGAATATATATATCTTAAAGGGAACATTAGGTAAAATATTTTGTTCCAAAGATTTGAGTTTTAAAAATGTATGTATTCAAAGATTTGCACACATTTTCACGATCTTGTTTTAAAAAATAGCCAAGGAAATCTAAAATGACAGAGATGCGTTTCCGGTTTAAATGGATTAATCCAGAGCGACTTAGGTAAACACAAGGTCAATGCGTAGAAATAGTAATCTAGGATCATAAGTAAACCAAGAACCTATCATCAGTCTAACAGTAGACTACCCCCCCCCCCCAAAAAAATCTGTCCATTGGAACTATACACAATAGGATGCCAGGTCAATAATGACCTGGCATCTGTCTACATGCCATTCTATCTAAACACATGTTTTACTTAAGTAAAAGTATCAATACCACAATGTAGAAATACTCTCTTACAAGTAAAAGTCTGGTATTAGTAAAAGTAAAAAAAAAAGGATCGGCATTACAATATACTTAAAGTGCCAAAAGTAAAAGTAGCCTACTCATTGTGCAGAATGTCCCATTTCAAGTTTTTCTATATGTATAAAAGATCTTTTGAAAAGAAGCGGTCTACATGCTCACAATGCGTTGCTTTGCGACGCATAAGCTTGTAGATCGGCTATTTTCAAATAGCCAAAGAATATATAGGGCTGAACTGGTTAATGTATGTTTTGTAATAATAATTCAAATCAAGAAAGCAACTAGTCAAATAATTGTAATGGCGTAAAAGTGCAATATTTGCCTCTTAGATGTAGTGGAGTAGAAGTTAAAGTATTGAAAATTGGAAATACTCAAGTGAAGTAAAAAATACCTCAAAATTGTACTTAAAGCACGACATTACATTGCTTTACAATAAACAAACACATGCCTGCAACTGCGGGGCTTACAAGCCTTAAGGCTACAACCGTTTTCTCTCACACAAATTCAAAGCATTTGAGAGTTAAGGGTTCAGCACCACATACCCACCTTCAACTAATGAGCAGCACCTGTAAATGTTTAGAAGAATTGGCACAGCTGCCCAACAGTTCAAGTACAAATTCAACGTCACGTCACTATATGAATGGCATGATATACTGTAAGTATAGGCTACTGTAAGTAGGCTATACAGAACTTCAGTTTACTAACATCACATTGTTGCAAACACATTGTTGTGCAAACAATGGGTCGGGACACATTTTTATGGGTCATCATGAGTTAATATCCCTTTTCTGTTCCTGAAGTTTTTTATATGATTAGTATTACTACTAATATTATTTCAAAAGAAACATAAATAAAAAAATAAAAAAAATACATAAATGATGTCGCTGATGTCACTGACACAGCCATAACCATATAAGGAGTTCCCAATGCAGCTACCCCCAAATATGGAGTGTGTTGTCTAACCTCAATGTGTCGTCATGGCATCTGCCACAAACAAATCAGTCAGCTCCATATCTGGGCACAAAAATGGGCATGCTTATATGAGGGCATATACTGATGACTTCAGCAATCTCCATATATGGGCATAAAACGGACAAGGACAGAGATACAGAAATCCGGTTGTCCAGAGCCACATATCCGACCATTATGCCCATATATGGTCATATGCATATATGGGGCAGAATCGGCGTGTGCTGCGGCAAGGACTAGAGGGAGTGCGGTGCCCGCCGTCGAATAGTTCGGATATCCAGTTGTTCAGAACCGCCGGCGCCGATCCAACCAATATGCCCATATATGGGCATATACTGACGACTTCAGCAATCTCCGTATATGGGCATAAAAGGGACAAGGACTGACAGATATCTCCATATATGGGCATAAAAGGGAGAGCTGGGTACAACGGGTACTCTGAAGCCCCCAATACTATGACTCAGATATACATACATATTGGTCGGATCGGCAGTGGCGGCCCGACCTCTAGATGTGAGGGCCGAGAAGTGAGTTGACAAAAAAAAATCACATATACAAGCTCACAACATGTCGAGATGTGACGTATTGGCTATTCTCAAATAGCTGATGTATGCTTAAAGTGTTATTTGATGCTATATTTAAATTTAAAAAAAGGTCCTCGGACCCTGCAACTTTGAGACCTATATTATTATAGGCCACTGGCACTAATAGTTTGATCATATTTAGTTTCCTACCTGAGGTGTGACCTTTATACATGGTTACAGCTTTGCTCCTTACATTAACCACTTATGCCCCGTTTTATAAATCAGTAATAGGTGATCTACAAGCTCACAAGACAACTATTAGTGTTGGCCATTTTTTTAAACAATACATTCCCTCCTATAATGAAATGCCCAAAATTGGGACGTCAGGGTTAATGTGTTAAACCACATGTTGATCTGTTGGCAGTCAGTTGGAGTAACGTCATTGGTTATTCTACGTGATGACATCACTCAACGACAATCACAATGTCATCACAACCATGTCCTTTATAATAAATCGTCAAAAATACATTAAACGGCATTCAGCAACTTTTACCAATGAATGTAGCTGCCTGTAACAACTCCTGAAACTTAGTTGTGACTGTTGTGTAGCGCAGGGGAATTAAATAAGAAGTATTTTGAGGGGGAGATCAACAGTAATCAGCCTCCCTTGACTGGCAAAACCAACCCATGGGTTGTGTGGATTTGAATCCAAAAAAGCTTAAGTGAAAACATTAGGATTCTATTATTTTACAGAGCAAGACTTTACAAATCCAAGTTCATCTACCCTGTGAGAAATGTTCTGCTGGACGGTGCATCTGAATGGACTGAACGGAGCCCATTGTGCTGCTGTTGCAGTGGAGGACAAGCTGTACGCCTTTGGAGGATACGGTGACAGGAACCATATTGGTGGGAAGGTTTTCAGCACAGTGTCTTTACGCTGGACGAAGTTACCCCTAGTAACAGCTGGAAGAGAACTCCCCCTTGAGGTTCCCTCCGGGCGTGTGTGGCACACCGCTGTGCTGATAGAACATACCGTCTACATCTGGGGAGGATATCCTTACTGCAATGTGCTTTTTGCATTTGATGTGGACACCCACAGATGGTCCAAACCCAGGGTTTCTGGGACTGTTCCAGAGATGAGGCACAACCACTCAGCCTGTGTCTCGGGGAAGGTCATGTATATACATGGAGGAGTCACCCAGCTGGGTAGATTCACTAATGACATCTACAAGTTGGACACGACCACAATGTTCTGGTCCTTAATTAACAACGGAGGAACTCCACCAGCTGCTTCATCAGGTCACTCTGCCACCATCATCGGGACAAAGATGTTTGTATTTGGGGGCAATGGGAACGGAGGCGACACCAACAACATCAGAGTGTTTGACACAGAGACCAACCACTGGCTGAGCACAGCTTCCTTCTGGAAGACGCTGTGGTCCTTCTGGATGAAGGACCACAGCGTCCTTCTTCCAGAACGACGCCGTGGTCATTCAGCCTTTGCCTACAACGGAGAGCTGTACATACTTGGTGGCAGGTTCTTTACCCGGAGCTTCAATGATCTGTGGAGATTCAATCCAGATACCTCCTCATGGAAGAAGGTTACTCCCAAGGGGAAACTCCCCAAATTGATGCAGAGTAGTATGTGCTGTTGCATGGTGGGAGATCGTGCTTTCCTCTTTGGAGGAAACAAGAGCCAACCCAATGACCTATTCATCTTGGACTTGAGTCCTAGTATGAAGACGTTATGCAAGCAAGCAGTTATTCGGTACGATCTGGAGCAGTCGGAACTCCCACGTGACATCAGGTGGGAACTGGCAGCCATGACTACCATTGCACGTCACTCGCCTTTTAAGATGTTTGAAAAATCTTGAACGTGTGAGAACTACTGATTTAAAAGGCATAGAATCGGCCTCAGGTCTTAACTCATTGAGTGCCATTAACGTGTTTCACATGTTTTACCGCTATGGTGCAACGTGCCATTAACGTGTTTTTAAAAAAAATTGAAAAAAACTAAAATAACCCATGATATCATTATCTGAAGATTTGCAGCTCCATCCACTCCTTGTTTAACTTATAAGTGAAAAAAAAACATTTTGAGATGGGGGGGGGGGGGGGGGGGTCCGCGGCCAAATACATATCAATTTTGATATGAAATTAAAAAGTTTGAGAGCCACTACTCAAACCTACAATTAGGCATTTAGCAGACGCTCTTAACCCATTAAGACCGGGAACGCATCTGTTATTTTAGATTTCCTTGGCTAATCAAAACGTTTTTTTAAATCATGAAAATGGGTGCAAATCTTTGAATATATATATTTTTAAAGGGAACATTAGGTAAAATATTTTGTTCCAAAGATTTGAGTTTTAAAAATGTATGTATTCAAAGATTTGCACACATTTTCAAAAAATAGCCAAGGAAATCTAAAATGACAGAGATGCGTTTCCGGTTTAAATGGATTCATCCAGAGCGACTTAGGTAAACACAAGGTCAATGCATAGAACAGCGGTCGCGTTAGTCCGATAATTGCCGGTTTTGACCGTTTTTTTATGACAAAGACCGGAAAAAATAAATCTCTCCGTACATCCTGACCGGTTGATAATGACACGGCAGTTCATTAATTATCACCGCAAATTAGGCACATTTCATATCCTCTAGGCCTACTTTGCAAGCTCTCTCTCTCTCTCTCTCTCTCTCTCTCTCTCGCTCGCTCTTAGCCTGCGTGTGTCTTTGGGAGAGAGAGCGGTAGAAAGAATGTCACACGCTGTTAAGTTACACCTATTTCCTGTTAATAATAACCAGTGTAAAATGTGCTGCATTGGGCGTTAAATGGGAGACACTTTATTGTGAAGGTACAACAGGAAGAAGAGAGTTGTTGTTGCTGCAGCGTAGTTGTTGCTGGTACTGCGTAGCTAGACTGCGGTCTCGGCAGTCAGACAGAGATCGCAGTCCGGTTACAAGTTACATTTATAAAGTTGTGTATTTAACAGTCAGTCACACACAAGTTGTATCATTACGAGTTAGAATATGTCACAGATACTAGGCTACTACAAGGGCACTTGTGACTCGTGAGTAAAGTTGGCAAGTTGCCCTACAGTTTAACAACAGTTTCATTGAAGATGAAATATCCAACACAGACGCATAAATACTCTCCACAACAGCTATAGGCTACTGCAACTATGGCATCGAGGTGAAACACGACGTTAATCATAATCGTGGACCTATTTTTAACTCTATGAGGTGGACACGTTAAAACGTTACCACTTTGAACTGATTAGCTCTATGAGGACACGACAAGGTTCTCACAACTCATCAACTTTCCCACGGCTGTCCCAACTAGACGCACGGACGGCATCCACTGTCTAACTAAACAGTATAACCACCTGTGAGTGACGTGAGTAGTGGTCTATAATTTATTGCCCTAACAGGTCAGCTGAGCCACGTTATGAAGGATTTATCTGAAATGCCCATTTTTTTGCATTGCCCTTTGATTAGAAAATGCATTTTAAACGCAATTGATTATTGAGAAACCATTACGCACGCAGCATGCGCAAATGGTAATGTAGGTAATTAATGTATTTGTGTAAGATGACCCTGCTATATAAAATGTGTATAGTATGATGGTTCATGTTCAAATAGCTCAATCCAAAGTGTTAGGCTGTATTTACGCACCTGCTTGTCATTATTGCATAACATTAATTATGACCGTTATTTTTGTCAGATGTCCGGTAAATTGTAATCCTTCCGGACATTGGGACCGGCAGATTAAAATCCTAGCGCGACCCCTGGCGTAGAAATAGTAATCTAGGATCATAAGTAAACCAAGAACCTATCATCAGTCTAACAGTAGACTATCCCCCCCAAAAAACAAAAAAATATGTCCATTGGAACTATACACAATAGGATGCCAGGTCAATAATGACCTGGCATCTGTCTACATACCATTCTATCTAAATTACAGCCCTATTTAAACTTGTCGATTCTCTCATGTTACTCTCATCACTATTTTCTCAGCTGGTTGCTGTTGCTGTAGAGGCAGGGGATGCGCCGCTGTTTCTGTTTTTCCTCGCTGCCGGTGGAAACCTTGTATGTCCAAAACTCTTACTTTTCAGGAAATGAAGAGACAAATCCAATGTAGTTATTATTTAGTCACAAGCAGTGGTGGGAAAATGACTCAATTTCTTTACGTAAACCCATTAATTTACAAAAAAAAAAAAAAAAACGTATAAAAGTTGAAACATGGAGTTACAAGGTTTCTGCCCGACAGTGACGTCTTGTGAGTTTGAGTGCGTGAGGATGAAACAGTGTGTCCATTTCATATCTATGTCCCTGGATTTTAGGTCGGAGTAGATCAGTTTTCATCCTTATTAGGAGGTTCATTTGCATATTCATGTAGAGCCAGAGCTTTTTCCGTGAAAACAAACACATTACCCAACATGCACCAGGACACCTCAAGTAACCCTTCATTATGCTTTCATAAAAATGCCAAACTACCACCATGCAAATGTATGTGCGCGTGCGTGGGATGTACGGAGGGCCCATTACACATTGTTTTACACCTTGCATACCAAGGCCACATGACCGAGATCAATATATCAGGACCCATTGATGGAAGAAGTACTCACATGTGTTACTTAAAGTAATGGTAGGTAACTTTTTCAATAAAACTAAAGTTAAATTGTATATCTTTTGTGAGTGGTAAATGTTTCATAACACCCACTCCATGAATTTCACCCCCGAAAGCCTTTTATTTATATATTTTCTATTGAACGTTGTCGAGCATGACTTCCCCCGGAAAATGGAAGCGGAAATCCACCGATTTCCTGTTTGGCCAGGAACTACTGCACCGGTTTCCTGTTTGGCCAGGAACTACCGCACTAATAACAAAAAGGAAACTCACGCTGATTTTAAGAGATTGTATGATTTGAAGAACGAAAAAAAACAGAAAAATAAAACTCAGCTCACGGTAACTAAAGCTCCACTGGCTAAGAGAAACGATCCACAGATCGTATAAAACAATTAAAAGAACGCTTTTTGAAACGCTTCCGTCTTCCGGTGAAAACGAATGGAATTCTGGGTAACGCAGTAATAAATGAACGGCCTGCAGTGACGGTAATGACCAGCAGAGGCTGCAAAAAATCGTTTTTTTGAAATATGCACTGTATAACTTTAAGTAAAAGTATCAATACCACAATGTAGGAAAAACTGTTACAGAGTAAAAGTCTGGGTATTCAAAATGTACGTGAGTTAAAGTACAAAAGTATCAAAATATATACTTAAAAAGTAACTTATTTTTTTTTAAACACATCAGCACTACCCCCCATCCTGAATAAAAAACATACAGTCCCTTAGAGGGTGGGTGGGTGAACTGATGGTGGACGTCAAAAGCGTATCATCCGGACTCGCGAGGCGCACCGTTGCGCCGAGCGGCACCAAACTTGGCACCAACAAAAAGGGCCCGTCCTCAGCTCCTGAATCTCTAGCCACGCCCCCCGCTAAAAACAATATTCTGAAGAAGAAGCGATTCAGGGTCTGGTGACGCTGCGAAGGCAGGGTTTTCTCGGTTGAATAATGGAGTGAAACGAAATGAAAATGCAGGCCGAGTGTCAGGCTACACACCATACATGGGCAACTGGCGGCCCGGGGGCCACGTGCGGCCCCCACCTTTACTTAATGCGGCCCGCAGGCCCGCGGATTACTGATACATTATTGATGTCAGCTGTTACAATCCAAATCCAAAAATATGCATGACCCGCTTTAATTACTTCAGTCTATATTAGTAGCTTAATGACTAGTATTGAAATTCTATTGTCTTTTTTTCTTGCCAACGTATTTAAGTTCATAAAGTATAAGATAAGTATAACTAAATGCATTTGAAATTGAATACAAATTTTGGTTTTCAGGATTCTAATACAAAAACAAAAAAAAACGGGATTCTAATTCAAAAGTAGCAAAAAATAGCAGATCTACAAGCTCAAAACGTGTCGCACTGCGTAGGCTATATGCAATGTGGCCCACTGGAGAGAGAATGGAAATATAGTGGCCCTCTCCATCATCAAAGTTGGCCCCTTACAGGTGTGTAACAGGTGTGACCCTTACGGGTCCATTTGGTTCCATTTGTACACTCTCAGAGTTATGGGGGTCGTGGAAACCACTGTGCTACACTAAATGGAACAGAGCCTTCATTGGTATCATTGGTAACACCTGTGAAGGAAGTGCTAATAAGGCTGCTGTACATAGAGCCTATCCCCACCAAACGTGGAACAAACACTGTGCAGCCGTCTGCCATAACAATAGTCATGACAATGACAATTGGCCACAAGTGCACCGTTGCCACAAACACTGTTCAAGTGAGTGACATGAGAATAGTCACAGCAAAAAAAACGAAATTGCACACCCATGTGGCGCTATAGCAGTGTTACGGCAGTGTTTAACACTTCAAACGGACATCATTCGGTGACCATTGCTCTGAACAGTGCAATATAGGACGAGATACATCACAATCAATGACAAGTGTGTATTATTTACACTAATTCACCTTTTTTTTTAAAGATTACAAAAAAAAATCCACGAAAACATATCCAGAGAATGTGCTGCACACTCTCAGAGTTAAATTAACACTGATGACTTGACTGAGAAATACTTGTGCTGTCGTAGTAAAGTATGAAAGTATCGAAGTACTCACACACTGCCTCTTCTGGGAAGACTCAGCTCCTTCTGTGAATGAGAAGAGACAGTAGTATAAGCATAAGGTGTAAAAGTTATATTCATGGACGTATTGGTTGAAGAAATGTCTGGTTTTCCTCACACACACAACCAACTACTCACCTACTATTTAACCACACACACACACACACACACACACACACACACACACACACACACACACACACACACACACACACACACACACACACACACACACACACACACACACACACACAAAATTAAAACTCAATACATGGTTTCTGATAGAAAACACACATGTTGTAATACTGTACAGTAGTGTTTATACTGTAAATATCTAATCAAAAACATATCGTTGGTGTCGGGCAGAAACCTTGTACCTCCATATTTAATCTTTTTTATCAATTCAGTGGTGGAAAAAGTACTCAAATGTTTTACTTTAGTAAAAGTATCAATACTGCAACGAAGAAGCACTTTGTTACAAGTAAAAGTCCGGAATTCAAAAACGACTTAAGAAAAAGTACTAAAGTATTGGTATCAAACTGAACTTAAAGTACCAAAAGTAAGAGTACTAAAATGTTTGAAAATAGCAGATCTACAAGCTCACAATGCGCCACGATGCGACGCGTTGTGAGCTTGTAGAGCTTGTAGGCTATTTTCAAATAGCCTAGGTATAAAATAGGGCTAAAGTGGTTAATGTATGTTTTATAACGGAATAATTTATAACTGCAAAGTAACTAAAGTTTTCAAATAACTGTACAATATTTGCCTCTGAGATGCAGTGTAGTAGAAGTAAAAGTATAGACAATTAGAAATACTCAGCTAAAGTAAAAGTACCTCAAATGTGTACTTAAGTACAGTACTTGAGTATATGTACTTAGTTACACCACTGCATAAATTGATGCCATATTTCATCTATAAAGAGTGTCAGGCAGAAGTAAAACAAATATATATATAGTTGTCATTTTCCAAGGACATACATGCAGTTGCATTAAGATACCACCAGAGGGGAGTGTGCATTATATTATTAATATATTGCCGTCCTAAATAGCTGTGAGATTGGGTGCAAAGCAAGGTCATCTTTCACCCATTTCAGAACAAAAAGAAAAGAAAAACAACCCATAGAGTAAATAAGTAAACAAACAAACTAGCCACAGCTCCATTTTTTTGTCTAGGCAGTTACTTTTTGCCTGCAAGAGTTCATAAATAAATCATCAATAAACAAATACATAAATTAATAAAACTATAAATAAATAAAACAAAAGGTTTTAACCACTTAAGCCATATAATTCTGTGTACGATACATAGTGACAATATCAGATCTACGAGCTCACAACAGGTGGAACTGAGCGTGCACTTGTAGATCTTGTGGCTGGGCTTGTGTGAAAATGAGCATCAGAAAGAGTGTGCATGTGTTCTGGCATCCGTCCTAGTCAGCAGTTTAACGGAGATTAGTGTCTCTTCCTCCCATGACTGTCAATTAGAGCTGAATGGCGCGCCACACACACACACACACACACACACACACACACACACACACACACACACACACACACACACACACACACACACACACACACACACACACACACACACACACACACACACACACACACACACACACACACCACACACAGTGGTTCTCAACTTTGTTCATGCCAAGGACCCCCAAATTGATATGCATGTGTGGCCGCCGCAGACCCCCATCTGAAAAGGTTTCTGGTGACTGATATCGTCCTTCTAATGCGTGAGGGGACCGTGTTGCTCCTGAGCAACAGGAACATTTGATTCTGACAAGAACAACCTGACAGGGTCCTCTGTTCCACAAGGTCAACATTAGAACTTCTCCACTGGAAGACGGGACATCAAAGCTACGGGTGGTGGAGTTTTAAAAACGCACACTCATACAGGTCATTAATAATTCCACTTCATGTCCATTGGCTTTTCCGTCTATGGTCTTGAGATCAAAAGTGCAAACTGCCTTATACTGTGCAAAGCTGCTGACTGGCAAAACCACAATGAACCCAAGATGAATGTGATGTACAAGATACAGTACAATGAAACATAAGGTACAGTACATGGTGAAAGGATGCTCGATCCATCCAATCACGCAACACTATCTATCCATCCATCCATCTATCCATCTACCCATCTACCCATCTACCCATCTATCTATCCATCCATCTATCCATCAATGAAGTACCCAAGCTTATTCAAAGATAACACCTGGGATCCATGTATTATTTATGTATGTATGTATTTATTTATGTTCATAAATATAATACTACTACTCCTACTATTACTGAGCTTTGTTCAGGCTAAATGGATGTGTGAAGGTAAAATAATGTTGCAATGTGCTGTTTAAAATCTAATAAAAAATAACATCAATTTAAAGTGCCGTTTTGATAATTCAATTATACCCGCTGTGCTAATTTAACCATAGATGTTTATACCGTTCCTAACTTGGAGACTAAGAGCTTTGCTTATATTGTACTGTAAGCCGGTGGTTCTGAAACGTTTTCATGTCAAGGACCCCCAAATTGATGTGTGATTGGCCGCGGACCCCATCTGAAAACATTTTTGTGCCAGGAACACCGATAGGAGATTTGTCAAATCGAAATTATCAAAAAAATGTTCCAATACTTTCAAGATGTTTTCAATGTACAGGTGGTTTTATATATATATATATATATATATATATATATATATATATATATATATATATATATATATATATATATATAATATATATATATTAGAGAGAGAGAGAGAGAGAGAGAGAGAGAGAGAGAGAGAGAGAGAGAGAGAGAGAGAGAGAGAGAGAGAGAGAGAGAGAGAGAGAGAGAGAGAGAGAGAGAGAGAGAGAGAGAGAGAGAGAGAGAGGAGAGAGAGAGAGAGAGAGAGAGAGAGAGAGAGAGAGAGAGAGAGAGAGAGAGAGAGAGAGAGAGAGAGAGAGAGAGAGAGAGAGAGAGAGAGAGAGAGAGAGAGAGAGAGAGAGAGAGAGAGAGAGAGAGAGAGAGAGAGAGAGAGAGAGAGAGAGAGAGAGAGAGAGAGAGAGAGAGAGAGAGAGAGAGAGAGAGAGAGAGAGAGAGAGAGAGAGAGAGAGAGAGAGAGAGAGAGAGAGAGAGAATCCCCCTCCCGTAAGCAACACTCGGGAACACTGCCAAGTTGTAATGCATGTTGTTCTGTGTCTGACATGACAGACGCCTGTGACAGCACAGACCTGTCATTTCATTGACTTAATGGCAATATGGCAGCCGTGTGAATATGGCTCTATGATCAACTTTAACCAACAAATCCAACCGAGTGTAGGACAAAGGTCTAAGTCCACCCGGTGGGGGCTCCTCACTGGCAGCAGGTGAGTCAGGTAGGATACGACAGCAGTGACAACAACACAGCGAAATGTGGTGGGGAGGAATGAATTAGCCTAACGATGAAATTGGGGAGAAGAGGGAATACAAAAGCAAAGAAAAAACCACAAAAGAAAAAAACAATACCGCTAACAAAAGGGTCATGAAGATTAGCGCTGCTGTGCACAAATTACAATTTCGGAGAGCCTTGGCTAAGCCCGCATACTGTACCGTAGCACAGTAGTTTCACAAAGTAGTACTGGTTACCACAGAACAAATCCCTTTCAGACTTATTAGACAAGAGATACATTATTCACAAAACTGAACAGCAATTCAGCCGGAATTCCCCCCCCCCCCCCCCCCCCCCCCCCCCCCAACCAAAGATGTGTACGCACACTCCTCATAAATGTAATCCACCTCTTCTATCCCCCC